>NW_027491687.1:0-202500 GCF_021521415.1 Bidens hawaiensis | reverse complement strand
AACATAACATCAGAACCTAATAATAAAACATGCATACTTTTCAACAATTAGACCTAGATAAACATGAACCCTAGCAATTATTTATGGCTTGCAAATCTAGAGAAAGGTAAAAAAACAACATTTTTACCTACCCATTCTACCCTAATTATGTTTGTGTACTCTGTTATCTTTTGACAGATCATTAGATTACACAACTTTCTTGATATCTTTATGATGTTGATACTATCCTGCAATGTTACATCTAGGGTTGCACTCTCACCCATTCATAACACCCTTGAGTCGGCTTTTCATTCGCAATATCAAAGTTGTACCTGCATTCAGAGTCACCGATCAGTAACCGACCTTTGGTCAACAAAAGTCAATATTGACAAAAATGAAGATTATGATTACTTCTCGGAGAAAAGCCTTTGTTGTTCCTGTGCGTGATGGGCAAAGAACTCCTCGATCTCTTCTGTAGAAGGCATAATCCTGTGAATTGAATTAGGTGCGATCGTGCGCGTACTAGAGCCAGGGGTGATACAGTCATTTGACTCCCTTGTAAAGCTACAAGGTGTGCTTTCCCTGGTGCTCCTTTTATAATAAAGGATAATTAGCAAAAGAAAGAACATCAAGGCAACTAAAAAATGAAACATTAGGCTTGTAAACGAACTGAACGAATGCGAACTGAACCTGTTCGTGTCTGTTCGTTTAACTTTAACTGAACAAACAATCGAACATGAACTATTAAAGAAACAAGGTTTTCTTTTTCGTGTTCGTTTGTTAATAGTATAAACGTGGTCCACGAACGTAAACAAGCAAACGCAACTGAATATAGACGAACGAACATAAATAAGCTAAAACCAACTAAAATAATATGTGTACAACGATGTGTTTGGCTTAAAAAGTTATCAAAACCAGTCTATATTGTATTGGGCCAAAGAAACTTAACATATATATTAACGAATGTAAACAAACGAACTTAAACAAGCGTAAACTAACAAATATAAATGAGCGAGGCACGTGTTCGTTTATTAAATACGAACATCGCAGAACGATTCACAAACAGTTCATCGAATGCCCAGTTCGTTTATAAGCCTATGAAGCATCGTATCATTTTAAAACAAGATTCTTTCAATAGGTACAAAGAAAACTTGTAAAGTGAACATGACATAGTCCCACAAAACACAAGTTATCTAAAAAACTAGGGTCCACTAAAAAGATGCATCCATGGGAGGTATATACAGTTAACAAGATAAAAACAAGCAATATCATACAAAAAAAGATATACTTTATAAACTAATTATAGTGGAAGTGAAACTTTTTAAATGTTTTCTGCTCAATTGTTTGTGAAATGTTCACTGACATAAGGTAAAAAACAACTTTATGGACCCCATTTCATCATCTGTCATGCATGCTATTGTGTTGATTGAAATGTAAACTAGGAAATTGCAATGGTCAACATGTGATGGAAACATACTTGGTTTTGGATTTATTTTTTGCACAAACAAAATTCATAATCGTATTAAAACTAGAAACAATCTACCTATTAAAAGTTGTCTTGATATGGAAAAGATGCCAAATGATAATAAATGATACCATGTGGCCAATATTAACAATGTTGTTTCAACAATAGCAACATATCATCACCCATGTCTCATAAGTGCTGGTAAAAGAGAAAAGCAAGTGAAATATCCGACCGGAACAACTGGGCGCGTTTATGGTCAATGTTGTTTTATGACAACAAAATCAAATCACTATTGATTTATTTTGAAAGGTATAATACTCTATGTACCATGTCAACAAATTATGTAAAAGCTTTAGACCACTTAAATAACAAAAATATATCTCCATGAGACAATGGAAGAAATATTTAGCACAAAAAAGCCATAATAAACAAGCATGTAAAATAATATAAAACTTAAGAGATGCAGCATGAAGCAACCAACTTTCTAACTATAATAAACATTTCTCATGAAAGTATTAAAAAACTACATTGTGCAATTATTTATCCAATTTGTATAAACATGTAAAAAACAAAATAACAAACTTGTTTGCTATTTGTCCAACTGTGTTCAATGTTCTTACAAAGAAACATGGTTTTTTCATTTTTTTTTTTTTGCATTTTATGAGTCTGTTTACAGCAAAGTGTGACCATTTTTGAAAGGTAATAACTTCATTTAAGATAAGACCCCACAGGATGATGCAATGAAAAAGAAATGAAAATACTTTTTTACATATGAGAACAAGAAAGTCACCCTCAAAAGAGCATAATCAACCAATGTTAAAAGATATTCACACACATAAAAAAACAAGAAAATGCACTTTAACAATTTTAAAAGAAAACAAAAGAATATAACATCAAAATACGGATATTCCTCCATTTCATCAAATAATAAGAAAATAATTAACACCACAAAACTTTTCAAGCAAATTAGATTAAAATTAAAATTAGCCCCCTTTTTCCCTAAAAACACACACAATTAAAAAAAAAGAAAAAAGAAAAAACAGAGCTTTTTATTCACACAAATGTAAAATTAATCATGCATATAAAAAGAATAATAAAAAACATAACCTTTTTGCAAATTAGGTTAAAATGTAAAATTAACCCCCTTTTTCCTAAAAGAAAAGGCAAAAACACAATTAAAGGAAAACCAAAGCTTTTAATACACAATTAATCATGCAAATAAAAATAATAAAAAAACTAAACTTTTTATGCAAATTAGGTTAAAAAATTCAACTAAAAAGCCCAATTAAAGAAGAAACAGAGCATTTATACAAAAAAAAACGTTAAATTAATTATTAAAAATAAAAATAAAAATAAATAAATAAATAATACCTCTCTCTGTCATCCATATCATAGTTATTTTCCCCAAATGAAGCTTCTTCAGTACCAAAATCACCTTCCGGTTTAATTTCAAACTTCATCTTTATTACTTGACCCGGATCCAGCCGAACCCGACCCAGATGCCCGTACTGGCAATTTCAAAGAACCAGGTCTAGGGTTAGGGTTTTGTTGCTTCCGGCATGTTAACTGCGGCAACGGAGGCTTCTCCAGCTTCCGGCTTCGAAGCTGGAGGTACGACAGCTCACGGTGGTGCTCCGGCGGCGGTGTGGCTTGAAGCTTCTGTAAGGCTAGGGTTGTGGCGCGTGTGCGGACGCCGAGAGTGGGGTGTGAGACGTCCATTACGGCCACCACGTCGCCGGTTAGCTTTGTTTTCCTTATGGTGGTATTAATTTGGTGATGAGGAATTAGGGTTCATGTGAGGTGTAGGATTTTAGAGAGAGAATTGGGAATGAAGAAGGTGAGTTTAGAGAGAGAGAAAAAAGGGGGGGGGGGGGGGGGAAAGATTGGTTGTATTGAAATTAGGGTTCTGTAATGGAAGAATGGCAAATTTGGTTGTTTGTATTCGCTTCCCTCCTTTTTCTTATTCCTAAAATGCCCTTGCCTTATTTTTGGTTTGACGGTCATTTCATTTCGATTATTGACGGGCCACCGGTAGAGGTGGTCAAAAAAACCGGTCTGGGCACCGGTTTGCCTGTTTAAACCGGAAACCGGTTTTTAAGAAAACCGGTTTTTTAAAAACCGTTTGACCGGTTTACAAACCGCCGGTTTGTATATCGGTTACACGTTTTAGAGCCAAAACCGGTTAACGAACCGGTTATAAAAAAACCGGTTTTTTTTAATAACCGGTTATAAAAAAACCGGTTAACCGGTTTTTTTATAAACCGGTTTTTGACCGTTATAAAAAAACCGGTTAACCGGTTTTTTTATAACCGGTTAACCGGTTAAAAACCGGTTTTTTTCCGTTGTATAACGGCTATATAGCTGTTTTTTTTTTGACCGTTTTTTTTTTTATTTACCATTTTACCCCCACAAACATCTATATATAGTTTAGGTTGGGTATTGGTTAGATCACACTCGATTATACAACTCCAAACGCTCTAAACGTTTATTTCATACGCGATTATTTTGTTATCATGCTCAATTATACCACATTACCACTCCATACGCTCTTATTTCGTAGTCGATTATCATGGCCTCCCAAAGTGCTGCTTCATCCGTCAACATGGGTGCCTCGAACACGGGAGAAACGGTCGTTCGGGTCATCCCCACGAAACGAAACCAAGATGTTTGGCAACATTTCGACCTATGCGAAATGTCTAACGGTAGCCAAAAAGCTCGATGCAAACATTGTTTGAAGTTTTATGGCAAAGATGCAAACTCCAATTTAAAAGCGCATGTACAAAGGCCCTTTTGCAAGGCCTTGAAGGACGAATCGGGAAGTAGTTCGCAGCCGGAGATGACGAATCAAGGAACGGTGTTTACGTACGACCTTGAAGCGGTACGTCAACAGTTTTCAAACTTTGTGATTCAACAAACACTTCCTTTCAACCACTTCGACAACCCTCAATTCACGGAGATGATGCAAAAGTATGTTCAACCACGCTACCAACACGTAAGTCGTTCGACCCTTAGAAGAGATTGTCTTAAAGCATGGAAAAACGCTAAATCCGAACTAATTTCATACTTTTCAAACTTACAAACTGGTGTAAACTTAACAACGGATGTGTGGTCGGTACCTAATGGTTCGCCCGACTCATACATTTGTGTGACGGCTCATTGGGTTGAAGAAAATTAGTTAAAGAAACAGCAAACATGGAGGCAAATAATGAGTAAGAAACAGCAAGTTGTTAATGTAATCGTGTCTAAGCATTCTTTAATGTTTGTATTTTTGAGTTACGAATATGCGATAACGATTTAATGTTTGTATTTTTAATGTAAAAGCTATAAATGAAAGTTATGTGTTTTTAATCTTCCAAGCAAAGAACCCTAACAACGAAAGCAAAGAATGGAGTCAGTCCGTTTTGCCTTGTAGTTACCGGTTTGCCTTGTAGTTACCGGTTTGTTTATACTGTGAAAAAATAATGGTTATTTAAAAAAAAAAAAAAAAAACCGGTTAGACCGGTTATTAAAAAACCGGTTAATAAAAAAACCGGTTTATTAACCGGTTCTAACCGGTTTCTAAACCGGTCCTAACCGGTTAGACCGGTTAGGGTTTTCAGATACAAAAACCGGTTATTAACCGGTCCGGTTATTAACCGAACCGGTTTTTTTCCGGGCCGAAAAAAACCGGTCCGGTTAATAACCGAACCGGTTTTTTAAAAAAAACCGATTTGTGCACCTCTAGCCACCGGTCGGATAAACATTTACATTACACCTTCAGGAAAAAACTAATTATAAAGGAGAGAGACTATTGGCCTAACATGTACATTACCTCAACAACTTAGGCTGGGATCATTGGCTAAACACCGACGCCTGATAAAAGATAAAAAAAAATCAAATTGATTTTAATAATCTAAAGTATTACTTTATGATTCGTAATAAATCTATACTAACCATTTGACTAATGACAGTTTTAACTGTTACTTTTGTTGCCAGACATAATCTTAGTTACACGAGATTTACACTTGATTTAGCTTGCGTTGGTGATTTTGAGAAAGATATGGAAACGTGTGTTTATGAGCGAGAGTGGCAATCAACTGTAAATCTACAATTATCATACGAGTGAGTTTTCCTTTGGAATTTAAAATGAAAGTTAGAGTGTTATTAATTAATTTATCAGTAAGATTATTATCGTTCTATAGGTCATAGTAAAAATAATGTAATTATTTGTCGGTAATACCTCGGTGATTCAGTGAATCACAGCTACCCTAAATTAGAAAAAAGAGGCTTTTACAATCAGTATACCGATAGGCCCGGCACGACTAACTGTTGGCACTAACTTTATAAAAAAAAATCCATGTTACATATGTGTAAAACAACAATATATATATATTACAAATATATGTAATTCATCGAATAGAAGAAACCACCTGGACCATATATGTAATTTACTCGATTTAAAAGAAAATCATCTTTCTTCTTCCTCATATTGTTTGCTCAATCACCAATCCTAGACCTCCTTAACCGTCGATGGTCCCCGTCCCTCGCCCCATTGAACTTAGACTTCTTTGTCAATGACCAACCAATCGAAGCCTTAAAAGGTGTTTATTCTAAGATCGATCTGAATGTTGATCGAACCTTCCAAAATTTGCTATTCCTCTTTTAATTTGTTTAATAAAAGCAATCGAGCTACCCATGCAACAATCTCATATCCAATCCCTTAACTTGAACTAGTAACTCCAATGTCATATTCTTTTAAATGGAAAACTTTAATTTTCCCAAAGGAAGGAGAACTCATGAATCAATGTAAATCCCATATGAGAATTTAGGTTGAATATGGGGTTATTGATGATGCAAAAATGCTATATTTTAGTCGATATCTACCCATTTCTTGGAATTAAATGCATGGATCTACTAGATATATTTTTTGGATGTGGAAACAATCGTGTGCAAGTGCAAAATTGAAGAAATATTGGCATGAATACTCTTCTTTTAAAAGAAATTTTTTCTATCTAAAATCCCTCAAACATTGTCCTTGCAAGGATTTGAATATTTTTCAAGGGGGACTGCATACCACCAGACCAATAGGTTATGGATGGCATGAATATTCCCTACATGAGGTTCAATAATCCTACTGTTTTTTTAGTTTAACTGGTTTGGATGCTCAACAAATAATTATGAAATTGTTGACGTTGTTTTATTTTGTAATTCCGTGTACTCCCTTGCTATCGTCGGGTTGAAAAATAACTAGATTGAGAGGATAAGCTATATGAGTGGGAGATTACATATGAATAGTGGAGATGACGAAGAATGGAGAGATAAGATACGAAGTTAGTGTTAGACTTTGAATATGTTACAACTTACAAATTGATTTTCAAACTTGTTAATTTTTATAGATAGATCCCAAGTGTTATTTTTGGCAATCCGTGTGAACTATTTGTGTAATTTCTTTTTTAAAGTTTAATCAAACAGTATAGGGAAAAAAAAGAGCATTTTAATAAAATAATAATATTGTTCTCTAATGTAACATTTACGAATTTTGGTATGTAACATTAAAGGCCAGGAAACAAACAACCATGTTTTATCCTCTGATCATGGAAGAGATTGAAAGAAATCAACAATTGTCGGTTCACAAAAGAAAGAGACGAAAGACAACAAATCAAAATAGGATACAAATCTACAATAGCTAGTTAGCTACAATGTGATTATTTTTAATTTTTATTATTTAAATGTTTTATTTAAAACTCACCTGTCCATGTCGGTCAATTGGTAGGAGGCCCTCTCTATACGGAGATGTATGTTCGATTCTCATTTAATCCGTTCAAAGAGCATTTGGGTGAGGGACGAATCAGGGCTTTAATACTGGGTTCGAACCTGACAGAGGGCGAGGGTTTACAGAGTTCATCCGGTTCCCGCGCATCATGGGGTACGGTCTCACGGCGATCGAGAAGTCGACCTTGGATATAGCCCGAAAAGATAGGTTTAAACGTGAGATCCCCCGCTGTTCAAAAAAAATTAATGTAAAGAAGCACAAAATAATATTTTATGATTATATAAAACCAAAACAAGAAACGGTTAGGGTGGAGAGAGTGAGGCGACGGGTACCTCAAGGAAGTACTACCCTCCGTGGGAAACACCGCCGCCACCCCATAATTGTTGCCGGCGGGTATAGGCCCAAGGGTGGTATCCCCCGAGTCATTTTTTTTATTTTATTTTTCTATTTTCTCCTTTATAAATAACCTAACACATCTACACCAATATTCAACGACAATTTTTTTCATTATCCTCAAATTCAAACAATTTTTACATGGGGCAACCAAATCCTTAACAAATTACATCACGAAGATGAAGCCATGAAGAAGAAGTAATGCTAGCTAAGGCTTGAGAGTCTATGTTTCCGAAGACATGAACCCCATGGAGCAATGAACACTGGGTTTTTGGCCACAAACGTGGAACTATTTTGTTTCGGGGGATGATCAAACGATCGTACATAACACCAAGTGTATTCGAAATGGCGACATATGGTCGGACAAATTAACGTCCACGATAACGACACGCTTGAACTCATAACAAAAGTAAAAAACCGGTGGAATTGGGAATAGTATTTTTATCTATGTTTTATTGAAAAAATGTTGGTCAATTATTATGTATTTTTAAATTTATAATGTATGCATTTTATTTATTTTTGAGTTTTTAAATAATACTTTTTTAGTTATTTTAAATTAGAAAATAAAATTCTTTAGGGTAGTTTGGATACACCATTGAAAACCCTTAGGGTAGTCTAGAGTACTTGAGGGTAAAAATGATGTGGCAATGCAGGATTGGTCAGTGCTTAGGGTAATTTCACTACCCTTAGAGCATTCCCGGTAGGTCCCCTATCATTATCTCTATAATTACACTAAAAATCACTACATATTTATCTCCTGTTTAATTAAATAATACTTTTTATACCTTTGTTATTACATTTTTTTTCTCTCCCTTTGCTCACAACCAATTCAACAAATATTAAAAAAATAAAATAAACGGGGGCAAACAAGGTCTCCCCAAATTTACAAAAAATCACTACATTTCTCTCTTCACTCTATAATTTGCAGTCACAACCACTCATAACCCCACCATATAATTTGCAAAACCTTCTCACATCATTTTAGAGGAGTTGTTGAGAACGCTCTTATACCGTCTTTATTCACAACCCAATCAAGCCAACCTTTTAATAAAAAATAATTTTCTCTCTTTTCTACATAAATAACCCAACCTAAACTAACTATTTTTATTAAACAAGTATGCTTTATGATTATTTAATATATATATATATATATATATATATAAAGTTTACGAACCAATAATGCTATATCAAAACCATGATAAAAAATACGTTTTTTTAAACTCCGTTTTTTATAAAATTTATGTCGGAATATTCTAAAAATAATGAACTAAACAATACTGTTTTCTTATATTATTTTTGAAAATGTTAAATGCTATATAAAATTATTAAGCAAGTCAAATTACATATTTTATAAATTGTTAGAAAAGAAAAAGGAGGTTGCAACCAACTTAGGTTGTGAAATGACGTGAAATCCAAGAGACCCAATGCATCCTTGAATTCTCTTTAATGGGGGCGGCTTTGCACCTATGGGAGAGCTAGTTAATATGACTCCCTGTAGGGAGATACCTAGTTAAGGCTGTGAAGATAAGTTGATTTTATACCACTTCCTCCACCCTTAGACAATGTTGTAAAAGTATATTTATAAGGCCGAGTACCCTCCGAATACTTGCTATAAGGTACGTCGCCGAGGGGAGTTTATTTAATTTCGCATAGTTACAAAGAATCGATCAAAGATGGTCAACCTCAGCCAGAATCACATTTAGTTGGTGGACTTGAGCCGATTTTGACTTAAAAGATAAAACATAATTCTTACTTCTATAGTATTAAAGCACAAGTATCATTTTTTTAATTAATGATTAGTAATTCTTAGAATAATGTATTGTTTATTTCTTCTATTTATATTGATATTTACATATTTTGTTATAAATATTAGTAAAATAGTGATATTTAACATATATATAATATCTAAAAATTAATTTTCTCCATATTTACCATGTCCGAGTACTCTCCGAGTACTCCCCGAGTACTCCGAGTACACCCAACTCCCCAGTCGGCCGCCTACGGTCCGCCTAGCGACTTTTGCAACCTTGCCCTTAGACTAACTTTATTAACAACCCAATTTAACCCAATCTTTAATAAAAAAAACTAATTTATCTGTCTTGCATCTATACAATTGAACCTAATCCAGCTTTTCACTCTCATTCCCAACCCAAACTAACTATTAATACATAAATATGATTTAGGTTTTAATTTATTCTATACACTTTCTTTTATAAATAGTAAAAATGATTACTTTTTTTAAACAATATCATTATTAAAAAAACTAAATAGCTAAATTTCATTTCGAACCTAACAATTTATTTACAAGCATAATCAAAAAAAGTCTTACAAACTCATTTTAAAAAAATATACATTCATCAAAGTACTTCATTTTTAATAAAATTTAAATTGAAATGCTCATTAAAAACAAGATTGTGTTTTTAATTTTTTTTTTAAATTAAATATAGTCAATCTACATCTACATAATAATATAATAAAAGAATGGGTTTTCAATAAACCTTTCTTTTTTATAACTAACAAGGAGTCTTCAAAATGACAAATGGCAATTCCTATTATTTTTTAATTATTTTAAATTCAAAATTCAATATCTTTATTTTTATTTTAAATTAACAAGGAGTCTTCAAAGTGACATGTGACAAGTGGGGTTTCCATAAAATTCTCCTTTTATTTTTCACCAAATTTTTTCAAAGTGTCACATGACATTTTTTAATTATTTTTAATTACTTTAATTCAATTTCAAAATTAAATTTGCGATGCCTATCATATTTAACATTTTTTTCATCCCAATTCACATGTTCTAACCCTAGCAATCACTATCAACCTATTACATTGAAATTCATCAGTATTCAAGGTAACTATCAAACATTTGTTATAAGATTTACATATTCTATTGTTTCACCTTCACATATTTAATTGGGTTAACATTCTCAATCGGAATCAATCGATTCACCTACACATATTCAATCAGATTCAATCGATTAACGGGTTCAGTCAATCAATCTTCTTAATGTGATTCATTTAATCCGAATCATGTAACCTGATTCACGTAGTTGATTTATATGTAATCCATTGTCTTTCAATTGAAACCCTAATTCTATGATCATTATATAATTTTTTACTTAGAGATATATTACAAACAAAATAAAGTATGTCTTCAGTAATCAATAAGTATTATTTAAATAAAGACATATTATCTTTAAAAACACACATTAAAATATCCAAAAAGTAAGTTGATATAATACAAGATTCAATGTTTAATAAATTAACGAGTAAATGTCTTCGAATATGCAATGTTTGAATTACTTTTATTCTTAGTTGATTGTTTTCGAAGAACTTTGGATATTTTATTGTTTTTAAGGAGATGATGTGTTCTACATTTAGCAATACTACCTTGCGAATATCTCTATCTAATATTACTGATGATGTATTTCTCTAAACTCTTATTTTATTATTGATTACATAATAGTTATTTATTTATTTAGTAAAATTATCATCTTTAATTTTTTTTTATATAGGTATCATCAATGAGAATTTAGTCTCTACATAATAAACAACACAACAAAGATTGACCACAAATTATAAGTTTCATTTTTTTTAACTGGCCACGTTACTATCACTATTATATTATATTATATATTTTGTTTAAAGTTTAGCTATCTTAAAGGAAAACCAAAGGATAAGAAAAATGGTTTGTGATAACAAAAAGAAGAGCCACTCCCAATATCTTACCAGTCTGCACATCATAATGCAACTTTATATCACCCTTATCATACAGTTAATTGTAAGTAATTTTAAATGACCGGTTTGGGTTCATGTTTAGTTCACAATAATTGTAAGTAATTTTATTGAAATTTAATTGATATACATTTCCGATACATATGTTGCGATAACTGTAAACCAAAGTCAAGGAAATATTTAGAGAATTATAATTTATATGTTTACTTAAAGTAGTATAATTGTTTATATAATATGAACCCATTATCTATCTTATTATGTATATATATGTTTTTTTAATTTTGTTTTATTATATTTTGACCAATTCGTGTGTCACACGGGTTCTAACCTAGTTATTAATAAAACCAAAATGTATATGATATGAATTGTCTAGAAAAAAAAGGAAAAGAAAATGTGATATGAAACAATATATGTTTGACATATGACATGAACTTGAGTTGCAACCTAAGTTTCCATGGCAAGCAGGTTGTGATAGGTTGTGATTTTTCTTTATTTTTTTTAGTTTTATTAATTTCATATGAGAACCCACCTACGACTCGAGTCACCAATTCATGCTTGATTGAGCCGCTATTAATCAAGAATGACAAAAGTCAAATGCTTAATTAGTTTATATATCCTAGACTCATTCATTGCATTGCGTTTATGATCTGTTTTAAAGTGGTTTAATTTTTATTTTATTTTTTCTATTGTATATTGATCCTTAATTCCCATTACCAAAATCGTGTTGTGAGTCGTGTAGTTTATGTTTTTTAAAACATTTAATGATATTAAATAACATTATTTTTTAGTATATTTGACTACTGTTCTAGTGCTCTTTGGAGCAAGGAACACATACGTGGAATAGGGATTGGTCCTTGATGAGGTGGATCGGCTCTTTAACAACGGATATATATATATATATATATATATATATATATATATATATTTAGAGATGAATCTATGTAAGACTTCCTGTAATCAGGCTTTTCCACTCCAAAATGCACCAAAATGCTGAGAAACATCGCCACCCGGGGTGTTTTGGACGTTTTGGAGGGGTGGCGCTTCCCAGAAAGCGTTTGGGGGGGGACTTATTTTTTATTGGAGGGTTGGTTTATTTGTATTATTTTTAATAAATAATAATATTAATAATAGTGAAATGATGAGTAGTAAGGGTTCCATTTACTACACCTTTTTTTTTGTCAAAAATCCTTATGGTGACGTGAGACCACATGACACAAAACGCTTCCTTAGGGCTTCATCCACTACACATGGTCTAAGAGGATAGAAGAAGTGTTCAATGCAATGTTATAGTAACCGGATAACAACCGGTTCAACTATTCGACCGGTCAAACCGATCTGACCGGCCGAACAAATTTTGTCTCAGAAATGGTGGCCAAGGTTAAAAAATGTTTAAATAAAAAAAAATCCCCATAGCAACTGAACCGGTTTTTTTGGTTGGACCAGTGAACCACCTTGAATTGGCCGGTTCTTTTAAGTAGCGAGCGACCTGCATGAACCAGACTGATCAAGGGACCGAATCCCGGTCCAACAGGTCGAACTGATCCGGTCTCAAAAACATTGTTTCAATGACATTGAAAAGAGAATGTGATGACTTTCATGACCATTCGTTATGGACTGACTAGTGACGACTGGTTAAAGAGTCATGTCACTGTCACGTAGACAGTGAACTTTAATTACCTCACTCTTTCACAACCATGTTGTGATATAACTAGATATTAAAAAAATGCGATTGGTTTAAATGAGGTAGACCCCGGTTTTTTTGAGTCATCTTAGGGCGTTAAAGAGATGATGCTAGAGGGGTGAAAGTGGTTGGCACCAGAGCGTTTGATTTAGGTGTTGTGGTTTGGCTAGAGTATTGGCATCAAAAAGTGGTGAGGTGGACTGGCGCTAGACCATAATAAATGGTCAATAAGAAACCTTGGGGCATCGTGATATGGAAGGGTCTATCATCTACATGATTGTTGATCCTTCTAAACTGGGCAATGTGTTTTACTCACCACCCAAGCGAGTACCCTGGGAAGAGCTAGCACACCGTCCCAGTGTGACTAGTAATGGATTCAATTTGAGTGTGGCACTTGGAGCGAGGCGGAGATATGTGACCATTTACCTACATATTTACTAGTGTTGACTTCAAAAAAAATGCATTCTTTTACATAAAAGAGACACATTTACATTTCACAATTTTTACAACTCTCACACTTCTCATCTTCAAAATTATCCTTCTGCACCAAATAATATATTTTTTTAATGGAGCGTGCATACTAAAATTTCCGGGTCCTCAAAGCGAAAAATAAATAGACCGAAGGTTTGAAGTAGCCAATCATCAACTCTGTAGCATCCTAAATTATAGAGAATTAAACGGGCAAATTATATGAAGTATTTACAAGTCAAGAGGTGCAATTTGAAAATAAACTATTTAGTGCTAAAACCCTAAAAGTCCAACCCTTACCTCATCCATTGTCATTTGCCTTTTTTTTCATGTATTTATAAAGAGAAATGGGATCATGTATTTATAAAGAGAAATGGGATAATTATAGAGAGAAAAAGTCGGTTTCTTGTCCAAGAACATGAGTTTTCATCTTGTAAGCATTAAGGATTGCTCATACAGTGATTCTAACTCGATATATTCACCAGTGAAAGACTTGCTGGGACGAGCTCAATCACCTTAGATCTCGATTTGTAACTTCGGTTAGGGTTAAAGTTGTGCATTATTCGAAAAACACCCGTGCCAAAATACCCGACAAAACCAACCACCCACACACAAAAACCTTTGGAACTATACTAGCTTTTAACATATATAGCATCTCACAAAGTGGGTGGAGAATTGATTTCTCAGCAAACATATTCTCTGTAAGTTGTATCTTGGCTAAGAGTGTTTATGCATATAACATTACACGTATTTCCATATATAAAGCCGAGTGTGTGTGAGCATTGAGAGCACGCGACGTTTTGCATAAAAAGAAGCTCATAAATGCAAACCATAGTTTTAAATATCACTACATATACTAACATGTTTTGCTCTTTTGAATTACCGGGACTTTCTGAAATTTCTCGGGATATTTAGCTTTGGTTGACTAGAAGAATTTGTTTAACGCTTGCTTGAGGACAAACAAGGTTCACATGTGGGGAGATTTGATGTATATAAATTTATACATCTTTTCGGCACTAAAATATCTCCAAATAGGCGTAATATCAACAATTATACTAGAATAAATAACCACTAATGCTTATAATTTCTATCTCTAGGTAAATATAACCTTAAAGAATAAAACGAGCCGATATATAAAGAAAAACAGAGAAAACGGTGAAAACAGACTCAACACACCTCATGGTGAATCAAGGCATAGCCATGTCAAGAACATACAAAAAAAAGACAAAAATCAGGAAGTCACAAGATGACCATGTTAACCTCAAGACACCCCATATTAAAAATACAAAAGGAAAAGACAAAATAGAAGGTTCTAAAGCTCAACATGGCTCATGTTCAACCTAAACACGCCCATGCTGAAAGTCCAAGAGAAAAGACAAATTTGGACTTTTCTAGACTCTCCACGGTTGTGTTCAAAGGTCAACATAGCCGTGTTCTCTCCTGTTGTACCATTTGACAACGAGCATTAAATATAATAGGACAAAGTGATCAACACGGCCGTGCCCAACTTAATACGGGCAGATCAGCCTATCAATTGGATGATCATCTTCCACATTCAACACACATTCAATAACATTAAATCCACTTCAACCACTTTCTTTCTCCACCATTAATAAGGGAATTATTCCCATTCATCCACTCTTTGAAGATCAAGAAGATTAAGCTCTTGGAAGAAGTAATTAGCATCAAACATTAGTCGTCCAAATTGGTTTAATTGCTCTAATCTGATCATGCTTGCATCTATTACTTTGATGCATAACATTATGCTTACTATTGGCTAAACTTTCATAGTATTATCTTGGCTTATAATGAACCATAATTGAAGTTTAATAATATTGGTTAAACATGTGATTGGTTTATAAAAAGTAAAGATTATGCTGTAATTATCACTTGATGAGGAATGTTAAAATGCTCTTAAAATTTACACCAAGTGCCGAGCTTGACGATAAGTTGGGGAACTGCCACTCTTGTGAGGCCTTGGTTAATAAAGATATGAACCTTAAAAAAGAAACCAAGTGCCGAGCTTGATGATAAGCTGAGAAATTGCCACTCTTGTAAGGCCTTGGTTGATAAACTATAAATCTTTAAAATAGACACCAAGTACCGAGCTTGATGATAAGCCGGGGAATTGACATTCTTGTGAGGGCTTGGTTAAATAACACGAATCAAATGAAGTATTAGTAGTAATTGATCATTTTAAAATGGGAATGATTGACAATGTTGTGAAAACGGATTCTTGACATTCATCTACTAAGATCGGTTAATTACGTATCAAGTGAGTGTGCAACATAACCTATTTTAAACAACTCTTGGATGGTTATTACATAAGTTTTATAATTGTCCAAGAGTTATGCGGGTTAATACTTGGTGACTCAAGGTTGATCCTTTACAATTTAACTAATCTTAATTGGCATTTTAAGTATAATACAAAGGTTATTTTTACTAAAATATCAAATTCACTTAGTAATTTAAGGGGTTGTCTCATCTTTAAAGTACGTTATCTTATAAATACTTAATATAAACCACTTGATTACATAAAATAATGTTTTAGTGGAGGTCATGAAGTTATGCATATCTCTTTCTTTAATTATCATGAAACAATATGACTTAGATATAAGGTTTTATTCCCACTTTTAATTACCATAGCAGCTTATATCACATGCTTACCAATTAATTGTTAAACCAAGTTAAGAGGACTTTTAACCAAGATGATACACTTTTACCCTTGATCAACTCTATAAAAATATAAAAACCCAAAGTTATTGTCTTTAATTTATGCTTTTAATTTCTTTTAAATTTTACTCGTCAAACCAAAAAACTATGATGTTTACTTCCAGTTAAAATAAATACGACGATTTAGTAGTAAAAATCAAACAAGTGTGTCAATAGATGTAAGGCCCCAAGCCCAGGTGACCTACTTTACCTTGGATTTACTCATAAACATAGTTTGTTACAGCGGAAGTCTATACAAATCGCAGCGGAAATTTAAAACGTTTTATATAACAACTTTCTTCTCTATCTATTCTTCAATATGGATAGCCTCGTACGCGCCTCAAGCTTGCCACGTCATCAATATTACCTGCATGCATACTAAAAGTCAGCTACACGCTGAGTGAGTTCTAACGTTCCTTCTTTTCATAAAATTTCAATTTATAATTAAATCACATTCTTTATTCATATGCAACGTAAAACTCGTCTAAAACTAGTCCCGCACGTACTTGCTCATAATCGAGCATTCTATTTTTACTCGTAATCGAACCATATCAAATTAAAGTGATTTGCCATCCTAACTTGTTGCGCGTGCATGAGGCCCGAAGGCTCTACGCACGAACATGCAATCATTCATTCACATCAATATACATATTATTATTCTCCGCATGTAGTTGATATCTTTCTGTTCTATCCACTGACTTTTACCCGTACAAATAGTATCCATAGTTGGACCATACATTCACACAACGTATATCTATGCATTTAAAGTTATCATGCCATGCAATCGTACTACATATACTGGTGTGCGTCGGATAACCCTTTAACAATGACCCTCACAACTAGGCTTTAAATATAAAACGAAAATCCTAAACCACACACAACCGGCAAGTGTACCAGTCGCAAGTAGTACAAACCTAGGAAGTCTGAGTATCGAACACGAAGACACGTAAGGACGCTAAAGATCACTAACCCTAGACAAGACCTACCTAAGAATAATATTTAATTGATTTTTGATTTTTAATTACTTAACTGTACTAACTAGACTGACTGACAAAAGTTACAAAAAATAGAAAACTTAACGACAAACTAACTGTGTTGACTTCGGATGGAGAAAAACGTCTACCTAGGTCTGAATCAAACTGTATGCCTAAAAAGTAAATAGATTGAATGATATCAAGACATCAGATCCTAAAGATGACACGACTAAGGATCGCTCGGGCTCACTGGATTACCTCTCGGTCTCACTCAACAAGCCTAAACTACTCAAAATCGGCTAAAACAACAAAACCGAGAAACAATCGTTAACGTGTTCTAATGTTGACTCACCTCTCGGTCTCACCAACACTCGACCCTAATGGTAATGAATACTACACAACCAAGGATAAAGGAACAATTCAACTTAAACCAAATAGATCAGCTAGTCGCTCAAAACACCTAAACCGGACAAGAAACGAACTCGCTCTCGCGCAATCCTTATTCTAGCATGCAAAGGTAATGAGACGACCCTAACTTCTTATCACCTCTTGGTCTCTAAGAAGGTGCCTAACCGCTGTACTTTAACCAAAACATCACGCAACAAAACCCTATGGTTGTACCTACCGCAAACAAACCCTAAACACAAAGTCTAGAACTAAACAAACACCGATCAATCAATACAAAACTAATCAACCAATACAAAGGGTTTAAGCAATAAATTGATATAATTTCCAGCCACTAAACACAACCTATTTCAAGTTTAAATCAAACTTTACAATAACAATTAACATCTATCAATCAAACAATCCAATAAACTCATCAAAACCTAACAATTATCATCATTCTTAGGTAGAACCGACAAGATTAGCCTAACATATTATTTGGACAGCAGCAAATACTCAATAAAAACATCTTATAACTCATACCAATCATCTCAAAAATCATTCAACAATCAATCCTATTCATAAACACTTCAATCTTTCAATCAATTGCAAAACAATTCAACAAATGATCAAGAAAATAAAGTTTGATGAACAATGTTTAAAGAGGAAGGATATAGGATGATTATGGCTGCTCTTTGCTACTGTAATATATTCTTAATATTAGTAGTTAAAAGTAATTTTATTACTAATCTACGCATTTACTTTCTCTCTTAAAACATATCTTTTTCGTCTTTTATCTTCTTTCTTGAGTATGCATACAGCCCCAAAATGTTTAAGGAAAAAGAGGATAGAACTCACCTGTAGTCGGTTTCGCTCGGAGTTAATTGTAATGCCCTTCTTCAACTGAGCTCGATGAACTGTTAATAACGTACACGTATTAATCTCTATATTTGTTTGTTATTTATTTTCTTAAGTTAACGGGGTTAACTTTTAAGTTAACTAAACCCAACACGTAACCTCCTTAACCGTTTATGTTAGTTTAAGGTACGTGCTCTTATTTTATTCATGAACCAACCTTATTAGTTTACATTCTTATCGATGTTTGTTGCTAACATATATATAGATATATTTGTTCTTATATTTATTTTATTATATTAGCTTACACTCCTTAACTTTATTTCGGGTTCCCATACTCATATCGGTTGTCATTATACATATATTTTATACGTTATCCCTCATTAATGAATTCTGTTAGAACTGAGCCCCGGTGCGGAAGCGTGAATAATGGTCGTTATTAACGGTGGAGCTCAGATCTGAGCTTGGATCGAATCGTATTCGCTCTTGAAAGGGGGTTTTGGACGGATGAGTGGTGTTTGGGAGAGAGCCTGAATCGATTACAATGAACAATAAGCTGGATGAACAAATATATGCAATCGATTCACAAATATAAATAAGTGGCAGTATGATTTCATTCATCAAAAGGTTTTCATACAAAGCACTCATACATACACACATACATACAGTAAATATCAGCCACCTCCAGGAGAGCTCATCCTGGAGGCGGCGGCTCACTCAAAGAGATAAACCCTAGATCTCACACAATACACAATACACAATACACTCATGCTAGAACAATTAACAAATACATCTATTTATACTAGTCTAGCATGTCTTGGTCTTTAAGCCATCCACCGTTGGTTGAGACCAAAAATATTAATTAATTTCACCCATAATAATAATTATTCGATGCGTCGGTCTAAAATATAAGTCCCAACACCCGACCTAGACCTTCCCCCTCCCTTTTCATCCTTCTTCTTCCTTTCTTACTCTCTAACATCTGCCGCCGCTGTCCACCTACTTCCGGCCACCATGGTTCTCTACTTCCGGCAACAATGGTGACATCTCAGTTGAGTACGGGTGAATCCGAGCCTTCTCTAACTAATTTGCATAGAACGGTCGCACACGAGAACGAGTCATGTCGCACGCCAACGATTCGCACCAACCTAATCGCACGATGACGTTATGTGATTCAGATTTGGGCAAACAATTCGCACGGCTGTGCGAATCCTTTTCTACAAACTATTCGCACGGCTGTGCGAATCCCTTCTTGAAAACCATTCGCATGGTCGTGCGATTTACTTCTTACAAACCATTCGCACGAGGGTTTTCAGTTTGGTTCGCACAGGGGTTTCAAACTAGGTTGCTTGACAGCTGGTTCGGGGTTGTTCGGCCGTTCCAGTTGGATTCGGATCTCGCGGGTTTGATGCACCAGTTGAAGGGTCCGGGTTCCTTATTCCCACGCTAACTACCTGAGCCGGTGGCCTGAACCGTCCCTTGTTTATCTCTACTCAACCGTCGCGGGACTCGAACCCCCATCCCATCTCGAGTGGACTGGGTTTAGTCCGGGGTTACTCGGACCTCATTAAAGAGAACCAGATTCATTCGTTATTACTTGTATTATTATGTGTAATCAGTTTAGACAAAAACCCATTCTTTTACTTGGTTCGTTTATGTCGGTTTCATAAGTTTGTTTCATTTTCATGTCTAGCTTTCAGGCTCGTTTATTCATTCACTATTGGATCTAAAATAGAAACGAGATGAGAATGAAACGAATATTAATAATTTAATACACGAGTACCTTATGGATTGGATTGACCTTGTTCACTTGAAGTTTTAACCGGATCTTCTAAAAATCTTGAATAGGTATAAAGGAGGTGTGTACAGAAGGTTTTGTGTGTGTATGGGTGTGATAATGATTGGAGAATGATGGTAAAATGATAAGGATAAGGATAAGATTAGGGTTTTAGGGTTTAAATAGGCAAGCCCAAAGGCTTTTAGGCCCACATTTATTTTTAAGTCCAATACAATATCCTAATCTTATCCATTCTCTTCATATTATTTAATTAATTAAATGTGTAACGCGACATTTAATTTAAACGAAAACCTATTTCATATATCTAGTCATTCGTAAAATAAGGACGTTACAATGGACCGATACTTGATTCTTACCGATACTATTCTACATATACGATAGGTACACTTGCCTATTTGTGTGTAGATAAAAATCATTTCTATAAATTTAAAACTCGATATTTTGTGAAATAAAACTTTTGAAAAACTTAGCACTTTTTCACCACACCACACATCGCATCAACACACTCAACCTAGATGTGTGGCCACGTCCCGATAATCTGACTCGTTTGTTTCTCGAAGTCTGTGCAAGTAGTAGAAGTTCTGTTGAATTGTTCTTTCAAATACCCGTCGATAAGTAGGAGCGTTGCCCGCATATGGCCTAGACATTTATTATAAAGTGTCATTATAAGGTAGGGATTCTGCCTCAATTATTTTATTATATTTGGTTTAGACCCTAGTCGGGGGCATAACCCATACCTTGATTAGAGATAAGTTAAAATATAGTTTTTATAAGTCAGGGGTGTATCCAAATATTATTTCCTTATAATACAAAGTTTTCATACTGTTTTCTCTTGAGGAAGAAACCCTGTATATACGTTTCTTCTTGAGGAAGAAACCCGGTAAATACGTTTTTCCATGAAGACGAAACATAGCATATGAATGATAAAACAAAAAGGGACTAAAGGTCCATATATTTTATAATTTTATAAAGAAATAATCATCAAGATAAATGTTATGCAAATAGACTACAGGTCTACAGCTAAATCGCTGATCTAGTTATTTACAAAAGGTTATTCTCGTACTATAGGTCGGAGGTAACGAGCAAGCATAAATTAGTGAGACAAAATGACCATGCCTAAACTCTCTAGAGGCGTGAATACGCTCAAACTTTTTATAACTCTTTTTAAATGATTCTTACAAATGTTTACATTGAATTAAGTATCCCTAAAACTTTATAAGAAAAGGTAATCGATGACCCTCAGCTTATCATATATGTTTGTTTGGATCCTTGCATATGTGGATAGATGGTGGGCACACCGCACCACGCCTGGTTATTCCTCCGCCACGTTGAGATGGATCTAAGTAATATTCGAGTGGAGAATGATCTTGTGTATATTGATAGTTGCTAAGTACTCTAACACTGAACACTGCGGTGTTTGCTGAGGGGTTTCGAGTTGAGCTGGAGTTTAAAATAGTAAATCAAACTTTCAGAAGTTAGTTATTTCCTATGCCACGATGGGCCGGTCATAAGATACCCGATGGGATAATTAGGTATATAAAATATTTGTGTCAATGATATAACGTTTATTATACATAAACCCCTTGTATATTTATTTAATATTTTATTAGTTTATGTTCGGTTTTTATTAGGATTTATATACTACTAACTTATTTGAATAATGTAGGTTTCGGATTTTAATTCCGGTGAAAAGAGGGAGAAAAAGGAGCAAAAACAAGCCGAACCGGAGAACCAACGCATCAGGAAACGAACCGGACCGGACCAGACCAGATTGGACCAGGCGCCCCCCCCCCCCGACCGAAGCACCACGCGACAGGGGAGGGAGAGCCCGCCGCACAGCGCGGAGTGGTGGTGACGGTGTCCAGTTTCCAGAATCTTCCATCGTTAACCGTCTTAACCTATTTTTGGACCCCTGTTGCCTATATAAAGACCCCTAAACTCACCCGTAATCATACCTTGAAGTTCCATACGAATTTGGTGAGTTCCGAGGCGTCCGAGGTCAGTTTCTGGCAACTTTGGAGTCGAGGAATCAGCCGGCGAAGTGTTTAATAGTCAAGGACGAAGACTCCGGGTTTATCGCCTTTGTTCTTCCGTTCTTATTTAGTTTCGCCATGATTTTGTTTATTATTGTTTTGTTTGATTTTAAGATGCTAGGCTAAACTTTATAGACTGCCTAGGTTTATGATGAACCTACTTTGACGTTGTGTTTTGATTTGGGATTTATTCGCGTTATGGTTTTTATGGTTTAGTAAAAGGTTTACTTATATTAAATTGATGTGTATGGATATTTAGGATTGTTTGATTAATTGTTATTATTCCATAGTTGCCTAGAATATTGTTTGTCATTATGATAGGTTGCTGTTAGGTCAATTACTTTGTGTTTTTGATTATTTTATGATTGATGTGCACTAAGATCATAAGAATAATAATTATTAATTAAATAAACCTAAGTGTGCTGCTAACCTAAATAGCTGTAAGGTGCTAGGTTATTGATAGGTCTTTGTTGATCAGGATTGCTAGATTTAGTTCTTCGTAAGGAGTCCGTTTAGGTTTGATTGATTAACTTTGTCTATCGAATCAATTTGATATATTAAACTGCCTTTGATTTCCGTGCTGTAAGGTAGGATTTCGAATAAAGGAACTAAATTATAAACAATTGGGTGACCGTAAGCGAACTTGATTTTTAATACTGGTGTGCGTTAAAACTTGTTAGAAATCCATAGGTTTCTCTTGAGAAGGGTCAGGATTCCTGTTCAGGTTTTCTCATTAGTGTCTATTTTACGATCCCAGTCCATAACTAAATATTTTCCCGAGTCAATTCATTACTGAAATTTAGGGGATTCTAGCCTAGGTAGTTTTCTCATCATCATCTTATTTTAATAACAAACTTTGCTTTCGTTTGAATTACTTGTTTTCTTAATTAGTTTTTAATTATAGTATTAATTAGTATTTTAATTAAAAATCCTCCAAACAAATATAATTAATAAGTCGTGTTTTGTAGTCGAGTCTAATTAGCTAATAAACGTAATTTAGAGAGTCTCGTGGGTTCGATATCCGGACTTACTTAGCTTTACTAGAGTCGATCGGTTCACTTGCCGATTAGTAGTTTAGTCGAGTTTTAGAGAGTCTAGAGTATTACTTAGTGTTTATTTTTAGTAAATTTAGTTAATAATTATTAAACTACTTCAAGCACATCAGTCAACGTGTTCACCAACAAGTGTTGCTGATGTATTTTATAAACTGTTTTACATGTAATTAGGAATAGGTGTTTGGAGATGGTGGATAGCCATTAGACGATCTGATGGCTCAGATGAAGTTTTTGTTGTTTAAATAATGCAAATTATGGTTTTCTAAGTTAAATACTTTTGTATTAACTAGCGGGTGTTTAATTCCCGCTATTGAAATATAATAATATTTTAATCAGGACTTCCGCTTTACAATCTTAAACACTGATAAATTTACAAAATGGGTACCAACTATTGGTCACACTCATATGCCCTAAGTTAGGGTGTGACAACTGTGTGGGCTTGACTATGTATATATAATTAGTACGCTGGTCTACAGGGTCACTAATTGTTTCGAGTATGAACTAAAGGTTTACATAAAATGTTTTAGAGTCAACGTGTTTACCAGCATGTGTTGCTGACATATCTTACAAACTGTTTTACAAGTAATCAGGATCAAGGGTAGAAGATGGAGGATGTAGCCATTAAGGTTGTGTTTGTTTTTTGTGAGAAGATCTTCAGGACCTCTTATGTCTACGCCGCACAGACCACGCGCAGACCTTTAGCCTTGAAGACTGTTTGTTTTTCTGAAGACATTTCATTAAAAAACGTCTTCGCGCCCTCTTCTCCTAGAAGACATGGACCAACCTCTTTTCACATCTTCTTCATATTTTATCTTCTTCGAAACCCTAGCCCGTTTCATTCTATCTTCTCCTCCCCTACCATCTCCCCTTCATCTCCTCCCCTCCTCCACCCCGGCGACCTCCACCGCCGCTCCAGTGTCGCGCCGCCGTCGCTCCAGTTCCGCCGCCGCTTCTCCACTTCCGGTCGCCGCTGCTGCTCCGTCCTGCACCTTCTTTGACAAGGTAAGCTTCTTGAATATTTATTATGTGTTGGTTTGATTCTTTGTATTAGATTTGTACATCGAAACAATTATTGTTTTCTATTTTAGGATTAACTTATGAATCTTGTTAGATAGATACTTAGATTTAGGTTTTGTTGTTGATTAATGTTAATTACCACTTGAATATTGATTATGTTTTGGTTTGATTTCTTATATTAGGTTTGTACATTGAAACAATAATTGTTTTCTATCTTAGGTTTAACTTATGAATCTTATTAGATAGATACTTAGGTTTAAGTTTTGTAGTTGGTTAATGTTAATTAACCACTTAATATTGATTATGTTTTGGTTTGATTTCTTATATTAGGTTTGTTGTTGTTGAATATTGATTTCTTATATTAGGTTTATGTTTTGTTGTTGAATATTGATTATGTTTAGGTTTGGTTGTTGATTAATAGAAATGGGAGAGAAACAACAATGGTCAAATGGGCATCTAAAATGCTTATTAGAGACTTCCATTGAAGAGGTAAACAAGGTGGGTAGAAAAGGTTTGAGTTTGCAAAAAGATTCATGGAACAACTTAGGGCATGTTCTTAAGGAAAAGTTTGGGTTGGAGTTGAATCAAAAACAAATGAAAAATGCCTATGATAATCTTAAAGCCAAATACATAGGATGGGTGTATTTAAAAACAAAGCCGACAACCTTTACAATGCTCAAACGAACACGTTCAACTTAACAAATGAGGAATGAGAGGAATTTAAGAAGGTATGTTCATATATTTTATTTTTTAATATGTAGTTATAAACAAAAACTTATGCCATTTTCTACTTTGGGTTTAGGGACATCCGAAGGCTGCATCATTAAAAACAACCCCATTGCTATTTCCAAATCTTTGTGCACGATTATTTGATGGTAATATTGCCACTGGGAATCGCAAGTGGACCTCAACCCAAACATTAGTGGTTGGTTCCACCTCTTCTTGTTGTCACCGGGTCCAACAACTTATGATTACGGACAACGTTTTTGTTGACACTGAAGATGATGATGCTGGCACTATTCCTGACCCGACTCCTGACCCTACTACTGAACCTACATGAGCCTACACCCGAGCCTACCCCGAGCCTAATCCAAATAAAAGGGCCAAAACCTCAAAGTCATCATTTGTCACTATTGATGATTTAGTAGTTGTATGCAAAAGGCCTTACAATATTTGGTTAAAGGCAAAGATGGGCCTACCGTTCGTGAATGTAAGGAGAAGTTAAGCTTGCTTGGGTTAGAAGGGTCGGACCCTCTATTTCTAGCCGCTTTTCATATATTTGGAATGATGGAATTGAGAGAGGTATGGATGGAATTGCCAAATACTCCTGAAATGTTAAAAGGGTGGATCAAGATGACGGGTATAGGTTTAGGAATATTAAAGTAGTGAAGAACTTGGTATTTTGGGGGTTTTAGATTTGTTTTTGCTATGTTGACATTGTATGCTTTTGGTTTATGTTGAATGATTGTTTGGTTTATGTTGACATTGTATGCATCGATGGCATTGTATGCTTTTGGGTTTATTTGGTTTTATGTAGACTGGTTGTTTTGATGTTTATGTTAATTGTTGTTGTTGATGTTTAATGGATGTTTATTTTTAATGGTTGTTTATGTTTTATTATCATAGTATCATAATGGATCACGATAAGAAATTACTTCTAGTAATTCTTATGTACTTGTATATCCGCTTTTTTTGGAGGAGGGGTTTGAAACGAATGCGAGACAATGATTCGGCTATGACGGGGCATACATACACGTTAGAGTTATTGCAAGGAAATCCCAAACAATGCAATGAATTGCTACGTATATCTCGTGAATCATTTGTTCGACTATGTGCACTTTTTAGGACAAATTATTCGTTAAATGATAGTAAACATGTATCGGTCGAGGAGAAGATGGCTATGTTTTTGATGATAATCGGTCATAATCAACGTTACGTAGTTATCAAGCGTAGATTTCAACACTCAAAGCAAACAATTCATAAATTTTTTTATGAGGTGTTGGATAAAATGATGCTTTTCGCCAAAGATATGATAGTACCAACTTCTTTCAATCTGAATCCAAACATTCCGGGACATAATAAGAGGCTACGACGGGTTTTTAGAGGAGCGATTGGTGCACTAGACGGAACATTGATACATGCCGTTGTCCCTATTAAGGAACTAGATTTATATAGATGAAGGGGAAAAGGGGATTGTTATCAAAACGTATTAGCAATTTGTGACTTCAACATGATTTTTACCTTCATCGTGGCTGGCTGGGAAGGGATAGCACATGATTGTAGAACATTATCAGAGGCATTATCAGATCCACATGTGCCATTCCCATTTCCACCACCAGGTATGTTTATTGTTTGTTAGATATTTCTATTTTAGTTTAATAATCTAATTAACTTGTATATCTTTACAAAGAAATATTATCTTTGTGATGCCGCGTATGCACACACACAAGGATTTATGGCTCCGTACCGTAATGTGAGGTATTGGCTTGGAGATTTTCGTCGGAGATGTGCATTGACAAATAAAGAAAAATTTAACCATGCACATGCAAAACTTCGGAACGCCATTGAGTGTGCTTTTAGTGTCCTGAAAGCACGATTCCCTATATTGAAGAGGATGGCACCGTTTTCGTTGGAGACACAAAGGAACCTTACAGTTGCATGTTTCGCGCTACATAATTTTATTAGGAAAGAAGGTTTGAGCGATGAGTTGTTTGAACAATACGATTAACCCGATGTGTCATTCAGAAATACTCATGTGCACGTTGCTGATGAAGACGAGGTTGAAGCGCATGGCACTGCATCAGATCGTGAGTATATGACGCAGTTACGAGATGAAATTGCGGAGCAGTTAATGCAAAGTACCGAATAGATTATTTGAAAAAAATGATCTTGTTGCTTTATGAATATTATTGCACTGTTGTTTGACTATTATTTAAATTTCGATGTTGAATGAATTTTTTATTTAAATTTCAGCTTAAATATTTCTTTTTTATTTTACCAGTCTGCAGACGTTAAAAAACAAATAGTCTTCTTCTTGCAGACTGCAGAGGTTTGGTCCACCTCTTCTACTACAGATGACTGCAGATGTGGTCTGCAGACTGCAGACATTTTACCTCTTAAAAGACAAACAGCACCTAAGTGATTTGATGGCTCAGATGAAGCTTTCGATGATTCTAAAAGATGTAAATTATCGTTTTTCAGGTTAAACTCTTTTGTAAGATAATGTGGGTATTTAATTCCCGAGATTTTGAATATAATAATATTTTCATAAAAAAGACTTCCGTTTACCGATATTTTGAATATAACAATATTTTAATGAAAACGACTTCTGCTTTTCAACAAATACTCTGATATACTTACAAAACATGCGCCAACAGTTGGCCACACGCCTAGGCCCGTGGAGCCCGATGTGACACGTTTTGATAGTATTGTTGTGTTTCAGGCACATCTTCACCATCCTCGTTGTCTTCATACATTGGGACAGTTGGTCTTCGACACTACGTGGTGACTGATAAACTGGGCTTATAGTAGAGGATGTGTAAAAGTTGAGTAGAAATCTTGTGTTTTTTGTTTGTTTGTAGAGTGTGTCTAAAATGGAAGAGATGAGTGTATTTAATCTGGAAGTTATTAAATGAAAATGAGTAGCAAATATGAAATATAACCATTGAATGACTATATTTTGTTGATGGCCAGTAGGCTGGTTCTATCATCCGGAAAATATATCTGGTGGCTTTAAATGTGGGGGTGGCAGCGGTGTTCCCATGAATCCTACCTACCCGAAAGCCATTACCCGCTTCCGCCCCCACCACTTTATATTAGAGTAAATGATATTAAGCGTTTAAGTGAAGATTAATAAAATTAAAAAATGCCTACACAGAAACTTGATTTATTTATGTGCAAAACAGAATCAAATTCAGGCATAAAACAATTTCAAGAATTATTTTTGAAAACTAATACATTGGAAAGCTAAAATTGTAAATGATTTTTCTGATAAAACAATAAGTAAAAGAATCAAATCGAAAATGATGCATTTGTGCATGGAAATTTGTAAATGCTTAAATGCTTCCATAAATGCTTACACTAATCTAAAATTCAGTTCCTAATAGTAGTTTATTCTAATTTATGAATTAATCTATTATTTAGAGAGAAGGGATTTTCGTAGTACTCATCTTGAAGTATTAACTTTAGCGATTAAAATGAGCGATATTCATCCTTTTTTTTCCTAAGAAGAAAAGGCAGAAAACAACTTATTTAAAGAGAAAAAAAAAGTAAATGATAATAATAAAGGTTTAGGAATTAAGAAAGTAAAGTGGAAAGCGAATTTATTTATTAAGATTTAAGTAAAGAAGAATAAATGAGGATCACATAACTATAGCTCTTGATGCGTTGATTTACTTATTTATTACACACAAATTTAAAACTACGAAGTTACAGAATAAAATTTACGGTTCACAAACGAACCCAAACTCTATGAGAAAGCCCAAACCTAATCAGGACATGTCTAACTAATATGTTAAAGTAAAACCAATTTTTTCACTTGTCCTTTTCTTAGAATGTCCACCTAATATTCCATGTCATCCACTTTCCATGTTTATAATTTTCACATAATTAATCAATTAATTTTAATCCTAATGCTAATTAGCATTTAAACCAATATATAACACAAGCAATGGTCAAACTTAAAATTTAATGTAAGGCCCCGTTCCCGGTAACCCTACTTTGGTGTTGGATTTACTCATAAGCACAGTTCTAAAATCAGAGTAAATTAAAAAACTTCGCGGAATAATTAAAAACTTCAAACATCACATTACAAAACATTCATTCTTGTCTTAACATACAAATTGTCTTTTCATAAATAATTAACTAAAATAGTCATAACACTTCATCATGGATGCCAGTCTCTTCAGTCCATGCCTCGTGTCCCTCCTTAAGCCAGCTGCCTCAACCTATTTACCTGCGTGCATACTAAAAATCAGCTATGCTGAGTGAGTTCTAGTTAATCATTTAACATACAATACATTCATATCCTTACTCATACGCATCCGAAGATACGTATTCATACCTTATTTACTCTTACTTCTTTCATACAAACTTTATATACATGCACACGCGCTTACATACTTTCTTTCATAAGGCCTTGTGATTTACCATAGGCTATTCTATCTCTACCATCACATATATTATTAGGGTCTGGTCCCTTCTGTCTCAGATATTATTAGGGTCTGATCCCTTCTGTCTCAGATATTATTAGGGTCTGGTCCCTTTGTCTCCAATAACCATACCTGTCACGTCACTCGATCATACATTCATTTTCATTCATGCATACTTTACATATCTTCTGGTCATGTATATACGTATATGTATATATTCATTGGTATAAACATTCCATAATAACATTCAATACTTAGTCATACATATATCATACACATATCATACACTTACCACTTAAGTTAAGTGTATTAACAACTATCACAAAGGAGTATGCACATAGCCCCAAAAACATAACGGATAAAGGGGCTAGAAACTCACCTGAAGTCGGTTTCTCTCGCCGTTAATAGTAATGCCCTTCTTTAGCTGTGCACGGCTAACTGTATAACGTATTACGAGTGTCAAATATCCATTACTACTACTTCTTACATCTAAGTCAATGACACCCAAAACTAACGAGGGTCCGGGGGCAGCGCCCCTGGTAGCGGGGTCTAGGGGCGGCAGCCCCTAGCAGGGTCCAAGGGGCAGCGCCCCTGGCTGGGGTTGAGCTCGGAAAAAATTTATTTTCATTAACAGTCCTTTAAAAAAATGCATCAGAAAATGAATTTTATAAAATTTCGCATGGAAGAATTTCGCTTCGCATGCATGGAATTTCGTTTCACATGGAACCGTTTCGCTTCGCATGAAACTGTGCGATGCGAAATTACCTTTTCCGCTTCGCATGGTCATGCGATGCGAAATAGCCTTTTTCGCTTCGCATGGCTTATGCGATGCGAAATTCTTCTTTTTCTTCGTTTTTACCATTTAATGGCCATTTTACTTCGTGACTCTTCCTTAGGACCCGATTTTACCCTTTTTAAGGGTTTTGGGTTGTACCAACTTTGTATACTTGCGTTTTATAAGGCCCAAACGTCACATTTTTACCATATAACATCCTCGTGGGGTTATAACTTATCAAGTTCATGTTTTTCTTCCATCATATACCCCGATCTATCCTTCTATCGGCTTGCATGCCGAATCCAACCTAAAACTTAACCTTTAAAACCAAAAATCACCTTTTGCTGGTCTCAGGTTCGGATCTGGACAGATCCGTGGAGCTTGGTGGTGCTTCTTGTTGTTTTATGGTGTTTACACCCAAGATTCTTCCTTCCTTTTGCTTGGATCCGAATCTGAATTGCTAGAGAGAAAGTGTGTGTGTTGTGTAAAAAAATGGTGAAAGGATGGGGAATGACCTTATATAGGGAGCCATGGGCCCCACCATCCACCTCCATTCCAATCTTATCCAAATACAAACACGCACAAACCAAACTAACAACACACCGATAATAATAAAACTTTCCATTATTTATTAATTCTCAAAATACGAATGTTACATTTAAAGTTTTGAATTCATAACTTAACATTTACTTTGACTTTATTACATCTAATATAATCTAACTAATATATTAAAGCAAAACCAATTTGTTCACTTGTCCTTCTCCTTGGGTGTCCACCTAATGTTCCATGCCATCCACTTTCTATGCTTATAATTTTCACATAATTAATCAGTTAATTTTAATCCTAATGCTAATCTTCTTACTATATTATTAAAGCAAAACAAAGTATCCACATGGCCTTCAAATAGGATGTCCACATAAGCTTACAAGGTTTCAATCTTTAGAATTACCACATAATTCACTAATTAATATTTTTTAGAATCATAACCTCTCTAATTAATGTTTTCTAGAATTATAACCAACTATTTCCTTTCAAATGATTTAAAAACCGACTTTGACTACAATTAATTATTTATAACTAATTTTTGCTACTTTTTTTGGTCTGACTATTAATTTAGCAATTCAATTATTTGTATATTTATACAGTTTCTCATTCACACCATTTATACATATTTTTCCTACATGTTGTGGTTTTGCAGAAAACAGTGTAAAGAATTCTTATGATAGCTATATATATATGACGTTTGAAGTTTTTTCCACCCGTGTGTAACACAGGCCACTATCCTAGTAGTTGAGTAAGAGACCACAAATAAGATTAGTTTTAGAATATTTATTTACTAGCTTTTGAACCCGTGTATTATGCAGGAGTTATCAAACAATAAAAATAAAAAAAGTTTTTTATTTCAATTGTGATTCTCAAAATAGTTATGAATTAATTTAATGTATACTTAAAGGAAAAACAAATAGGTTAACAAAAATTACTAAAATAGCATGGTTTTGGAAACGTCGGGTGTGGATTTGCAAGAAATTTATAAAATATGCTAAAGTTGCGTAGTTGGTCAAACTTCGGGTATGAAAATGACACTATGTTATAAAAGTCACACTATGTTATAACCCGCTTGACAAAATGATTTTGACCCATGGCCCATAGATAGCTAGAATGAATGAGATATGGGATTAGAAATTATGAGAAATGTAGGCTTGACACCTAAGATTCAACATTTTCTTTTATTAGTATTGTAAGATAAGATCAGTGTGAGAAAATTATGCTATAGAGTGATACCTGATTGTATTAGCCGAAATATACATATTCGTTTTACACGAGCCATATTCGTAAATGTTTTCTTTGTTTATAGTTAGTAGAGTAATCCATTAACCTATTGACGTTTATTATTTATATTCTTGATTTTCTTGAGAATTTAAGCTATAAAAACATAAGAAAAAAAATGTATTCGGTGTTCTAAATGACAACCTTTTAACAAACTAACAAATATAAATGATAACAAACTAGTACGGGATAATCAGGTACCGTACTAAAAACACGAATTATAGCGAGCAGAAGACTGATATTATGCTAACTCTAGCATATTGTCATACATAGTAAAACATCAAAATGAACATCACACACGTTCTTTAATAATGATTTGAGGTAATATTGACAAATATAATAAAAATTTTCATAAAACAACAAAAGGTGTTTTGAATTTTAACCTTCGGGTATTAACTATAAGGAGACAATTAAACATATAAAATGCCCGCAAATACATTTTGGTCTTTAAACATATTAACAAATATCGTGTAAATATCCAAACAAAACTAACTAGTTTATATATAGAGGAAGAGAGAGCGCGCAGTAGCTTAGACCTCAAGCGACTAATTTTCTTGAACGACCAACGAATAAAAGCACGGCTACGCGCAAAAAGAGACCTCATATGCCCGCAATCGCGGACAGCGACATCTCGTGTCGCAGAGAAAACCCGCAGCCCAACGGGCCATTGCGGTAAAACCCGGTTTGAATCATATTCAAATTTGAGACCTTGTGACATTCAGCTCAAATTTTCACTTGCCCTCCCACGCCAGTGGAGCTAAAATTCACCGGCAACCTCAAGCTACTATTATGTTCCTGTAAGTTTAAAGAAAAAAACAATTTGTTTTTAACTAAGTTACTTCCTAAATAACATTATGTCATTATTCATTCATTATATTGCTAATTGTTCCTTAATAAGTCAGTGAAAGACTCCTTTTTAGTTTAAGCTATTTGCCGATAATCATTCTGCTGACTGATTAGACAAATAGTTATTTTCTTTAAGATTTTTATTGTATTCGTCGCTTATCAATTAGTGATTGTCTATTTTTTAGAAAATTTTGAAAGTTAAATTCGAGATAGTGTATCAGGCCCGAATTTGTACCTCAAACATACAACTCATCAAAATTTTTAATTCATCAAACTAAAATCAAGTTTGACTTAGCTATTATCATTTTTGCTTTTGTTAGTGACAAAGTTACAATACTCCTAAGAAGCGAGATACCAAATAAGCTAGCCCCCATTCGCTGGGTTTGATTTATTATTATTCGCAAATAGATGGATTTAGATGCAACCTATATATGTTATGTATTATCTTAAAAAGAACAAATTAAATATTTATAACCCCTCAATTAATCATTTGCCATTTAGAAGTTAATCAAGGGAATATTGTGACTTAATGTCAACCTCCTAAAACAAACAAGAGGTCACATTTAATCCATGCTTTCCATACGTCCATATATTTTAGAATATCAACAGATCCAATCGTTCCTAATTTCTTCCTCTTCCTATATAAATTCATTCCCAACGTTATTGCTTTCTCTCCACCCTTCTCTTTGATGCAAAATTTGTAAGACCTTCATCGTCTCGTTTCCTAATTCATCTGTTCTTAATAACATTTGTTAGTTCGTTGGTCTATTAATCGGTTTTCAAATTTGGCAAAAGATTTGATTGTCATTATCATTTTAATTGTCATTGAAATATGTTCAGATTGAGCAATTTTGTATGTTTTTGTTGTTTGTGATCACATTTCTTTTGATGCTGATAATGCTTTATTTCTCTTTGCTATTCAGTTTTGTTTGAACAACGCTTATTGTTGTTCAAATCAATCAAGACATCATCGTAACTCGAACTTCTGTTTACATTTGATTGTTGAGATATGGCCGGGGTACGATATGCTCTATCTATTCTTTAATTTTTTTTATGCTGTAATCCTTTCATTTTTTTGTTCATCTGCAAAACGTATTTTCAAACAATAGGTAGCGGACTGCCTAAATATGTTTCAAATTATAGGTAGCGAACTGCCTAGAAACTGAACATGTTTCAAAAACATCCTAGCACCTACATATAAAAAAAACGACATCAATAACATATAAGTTGAGCTAAATTCGAAGAAGGAAACGAGTCAAAGTCACATGAGGCATTCTAATCATGCATACAACCTGTTAAATTGCTTTTCACAAACATTAGATCACTAAAAATTTGTAAAATAAAATGTTTATACTATCGATGTGGGGTCCATTTGTAAAATAACATAACCACTTTTGAGTTCTATCTATAGGAGGGTCAAAAGGTGAGCTTGCATGTGTATGAGTTGAGCCAAGGGCTAGCTAAGGAGGTCTCAACTTCCCTTTTGGGGAAGCCCATTGAAGGAATATGGTATATAGCTTTGTTTGTTGTATAGAATGAATGAGAACACCATGTTATATTATAAATATTCAAATTCAACAATGTGACATGATCTATAACATTTTTATAAAAAAATAGGCACACGGGAATAGCAATATTCGGTAACGAGTATTATTTTGGAGATGGGATACAAGAAACTCCTGTTGGAAGCACACCTTACGGGACCCCACTTCGAGTGATTGATCTTGGTGTCACCAAAGTTACAAAGGATGAGTTTGATTCGTATTTAAAGGAGATAGGCCCATGATATACTCAGGAAACTTACAATATATTGAAGCATAATTGCAACTGTTTTAGCAATGAAGTTTCACAGCATCTGGTTGGAACCACCATCCCTGAGTATATTCTGAACCTCCCTAATGAAGTCCTTAGTAGTCCACTGGCCCCTCTTATAAGTAAGTTATTAATCTTTCTTAAATTTCTAACTAACCACTAACCCAATGTATGCGTTATATAGTCTAGTTTTTAAGTTTGGAGTTCTAGTACGGTTAGGTCTGATTACTTGGTTAGGTGGTTTGGCAACCACCATGATTTCCAAGTGGTTTTGTTAAATCTTTTGTAGACATAGGTAAGTCACATGGGGGAGGGTGCAATTCTTCTTTAAAGTCACAATGGGGTGCCATTATTCAAGAAAGTTGCAATAGGGGGCGTAATTCAAAAAGGTAAGTCGCAACGGGGATGCGACTTGCCACCACCCCCACCCCCCTTTCGATTTTCACAAAGAACGATCAAGAATCGCACCCCAATTGCGACTTGTTTACACGAGAGATTAACAATACCATCAAGAAATGGTTTTGCCAAACCACCGAACCGTGCAAAAAACTAATGAAGTTAACACTCAGAAAGATAGTTGCCAATGTGAATGGTCTCATTTTCTACCAACAGAGAGAATGTTCCTTCTATAACTCCCATGTTCCAAAAGACTACAATTACACATAACTTGCTAAAGATAACTAATTAGCCATAATACCTTATGCAAATCCCATATCGTTCTTTTATATTCTGCTCACAGTAGAGATATTGGACATAATAACGTCCCACCTCAAATATCCTTAACACTTTTTAGATACAATACGACTGTGGTTGAGAGGAGAACTCCACAATTAAATGTGCTCGGGTGGGAGTACAACTAAGATTGTTTTTTAAGAAGTCTCCACCCGGTTAACAGAAAAACCAGCACGTGAGCTCCTTGTAAGCAAAACACACAATACGTATTGGTTGGTATAAGAGGCAAAATGTTACAAATAGTAGTACACGTATATGCACATCCTTTAGAAAAAAGTACACTTGTTTCACTGGCTAGTAACCAAATTTGTGTCCTCGTTGACCAAATGAAAGTTCACATCAAACCAAGATTTAGAAGAAAACTAAGTTGGAATATATATATATATATATATATATATATATATATATAGGGGAAGTATAGAATGAAAACCCATTTGAGTTGTGAAAACCCACGAAAACCCTATGTAACATTGTTTTTTTTTTTTGTTTTTTTTTTGCACACGTAATATATGTTGTAACATTTAATACAAAACATCGAAACATAAAAAAAAATTGTTTTGCTATTTTTTAACATTTTTTTACTAATTTTTTTATATGTTTTCAGGAGAGAGAAAAAGTTATATTTATGTTTACATTTTTTATTAACTTTAATTGTGGACCACATGATTCAAACTTTAATTAAAAACAAGTGGTTGAGAATAAGTTTTTAGAGTTTTCACAACTCAAGTGGGTTTTTATTTTAACCTAACCATATATATATATATATATCAAATATCAATTTTACAGTGCCACTGATACAAAACCTGGAGGCTACATTGAGGGATGGTGATGTTCCACAAGGAATTCAGTTCGAAGGACCAATCGGATCAACAGAAGGTGGCAAAGGTGAAGTCTCTGAGACGGCAAACACTATTCAGCCAATGCTGGATCCACTTGGAAGTGCTAGAACCATGTTGCAACAAGAGATCGCTAAGGAGTTTGCTGCACTCAGGGCTGCAGGGACGATGAGCCCGAGTGAGGCGGCAGCTCTTGCAACCAAGAATGTGATGCAGAGGCATGGCTTCTTGAATCCACCTAAAACTTGATTTGTCTGCTGCTGCGGTCTCTGGAAAATTAAGAAACTTTGCCCAACTTTTGCATGGGTTAATTACTTGTCGATTTATGTTTCGTTTTGAAATCATTGAATACCATATATATATATATATATATATAATTTAAGTATTTCAAAGTCAAATGAGGGGTCTTCTGTTTTTTAAGCACGTACTTACGATTGATGATTGGCATCACATCATTGTATTATTGTGCCGTGTACATGGAAATTGTTATCTATTTGAGATGTATTATATGGAAATAATTGCATTTTAATGGTAAATATATATTTCCTTGATGATTCATAGTTGATAAATTAATTGCATACTCTACCTTCTTTACCAGTAACACTCCAACTACAATTAGTAGTATACAACCAAGTAAAGTTATACTGTTATAGACATGTAGCCAATATTAGTGCTTGCCCTTGATTGTGTATTAACGATAACGAAACTGTGAGTGCTAAGATGAAAATCAAAGGTTTAGCATCATATCTACATACTACATACGTAGTGTGTATTGGGTTGATACCAGTAAGCCGAAAGGCAACATAAAGAAAAAACACAACTTAAAGAATGTGCTAGAAGAAAAATAAAGCAAAAAAGGAAGAACCTTCAATTTACTTTTTAATAGCTAAATGAACTTTCAATAAACAAACCAGCACAATAAAACTCAAAAATTCGCGTGGTTGATCCTAACCTCTTCTTCCCTTGTCTCCTTCTTTCATCTACCATCAAAACCCTAGCAGTCGTCGCATACTTCCTGGGACCATCCATGACTCGAATACTTAACACTATTCATGTTTAATTAGCATACGGGTATGTCTATGGTTTCTAATAATATTTTATTACATGATATATTGGTTGTACCTAATCTCACAAAAAAAATCTTCTTTCAATTAGCAAACTCACAATGGATCATCAGGTTGATGCTTCCGTTTTTTAACATTTAGGACCAGAAAATGAAACAGGTTCTATAGCTCAAGGATGTTGTGAAATGGGCTTTATATTCTCCCAGATGGACCTCAAGCATTTTTTGCAACTTCTGATGTTTTAATCGAGCTTCTTATGAACAATGGCATTCGTGTTCAGACGAGTTTCTTTTAAGATTATTTCTGTTTTGAACAAATTGTGTTTATTATCCGTTATTCTATTTTGCCTAAACCTATACTTGCATAAGTTGTCAACTTTCTAAAGGACGCCATTAATCTTTTGAAGTTAATACCTAACATTCTTTGCATCCACTGGATTTCATGATTTATGGGGACGTTCACACATTCCCTCTAGTGATGGATACCTTTATTATATTGCTTTGTTGATGATTTTTCCCAGTTTATATTTTTCCATTCGCTTAAAACCAAGTCCAGTTTATATTCAGTGTTAAATGCTTTTATGAAGGTCATTCAAACGGGATGTTTTCAAAGCATCTACGATGCTTATTGTGCTCTCACTTGCAGCTATTCACAAATGGCGCTTACATCAACTTGATGTTGAAAGCACTTTTCTGCATGGAAACTTAAATGAGACAGTTTTTATGGAGCAACTGCCTGGCTTTTCAAATCCAGAATTTCTGGACCATGTTTGCAAGTTATCCAAAGCTGAAGCTCTCTAAGGTCTGAAACAAGCCCTTCTTGTTTGGTTCCATCGTCTTAGCACATTTCTTCTTGCAAATGGTTTTTCTTGCAGCCATGCCGACACTTCATTATTCATTTCCAAGAGAGATTCGTTTATTTTGTATTTTCTCATGGCCGGCCTCGTGTTTTTGGACGATCTCATTCTCACTGGAGTGAATTTGCCATCATTGCATTTATTGCCCGCTTAAACAATGAGTTTGCTATCATAGATCTCGGTGATCTTAACTATCTTTTTTTTTTCTTTTTTTTTTCTTTTTTTTTTTTGAGTTTAAGTAGCATATATTGATGATGGTTTTATTGCTTTGTAGAATAATTCTGTTTTTTTTTCCTATTAAAATCATCAAAAGCCTCTTTCTCTTCCCTTTAATTCATATAGTTCAGATATGCCATTGACTCGAAACGAGTGAGTACTCCACTTGCAACTCATGAAAATGGTACCGGTATCACTTTCGAAGGCTCTCCCTTTTTGGACCCGGCCTTAGGGATGAGAAAATTGTACCGGTATCAAATCTGGTACAGTTGGTTCTGATTCGGTACACACTTTTTGAGGTTTAAGGATCGGTGTGGTTTGGTACTAGTATTTTACCGAATTTTTGCCTTTGGCATCGATACCCATTTTTAGGGATTTTCGGTATCAGTATTTTCGATACGGACCGTCTCTGAGAATACAAAAAGAAAAAAAAGAAAGAAAAAAGTAGGCCCGAGACATGGAATACAAAAGACCCTAAAATACTAAAACTCTTGTTTAATCTAGATAAATGTGATAACAATAAAACAAAACAAAGCAATTGCAAAATTATCTAATTAAAAAACTTAAACAAATCATGATGCTCTTAAAGCATTTTTTTTTTTTTGAAGCAAAGCCCTTGACTAACTTTTTGTAATCGATTTAACAACTAATTAATTATCTATAATTGTAAATACTAACATAACTAATTAATTATCATTCTATCATGTATCATCTGATAACCGAATAAAAGTTAACAAATAAGAAATTAGCAACTAAAACTTCAATAAATGTTAACAAAGGCCTAGTCGTTGGTTAATAATAACAAATAAGAAACTAACAGCTAAAACTTAAAGTATTTAACAACTAAAAGTTAACTAAAAGTAAAAGTTATCAAAGGCCTAGACGTTGGTTAATAACCTGGTCACTGGTTAATAAAAGTGAAATATAAGTTAATAACGTGTAAATAGTAGTTGGCAATCGTTAAAATCCCTATTGCCAAGCCATCGCCTGTCGCTAGTAGCCTCCCGCCGAAAAAATAGAATTTCTCAAGGTGTTCGTCGTTCGGAAGCCCGATGGTTGATCAGGAACTGTCGCTACTCGCTTGTACATTCAAACCCTGGGGCCTGACTACGTTACTATGATTTTGTTAATTGCTTGGGTCGTGGGCCTAAAATACACACGCGCGCGCACACACATACATATATAACTTTTTAACAAATCCATGGACCCTAAAAGGAAATGGGCGTGGGACCTGAGCGCTGCTCTTGGAACAAGCCTGGGTAATGGTACTAAGTTCATCACTACCCAACCCAATATAGATCCATAGTGGGTGCGCTTTAAAGCTTAACAATCACAATCGTGTTGTTAGCTAGCTTGTTCAGTCTCCAACTATTGATCGGTATATTAAAGGCACTTTATCTTTTGGCCTTGCCTTCACCCGACCAAATACCATGGATCTCATGGATCTCTTAGGTTATTCAGATGCCGATCAGGTTCGTTGAGTTGAGACTCGACGATCCGCATAAGACTACTCTATTTTCCGGGGAGGAAAACTTGTTTGTTGTGTTAAGAAACAACTGTCACACCCCGACTTAGGGCCTGGGCGTGACACTCGTTATTTGGTACATGTTTTGTAAATGTATCAGAGTTTCGGGTTATTAGCGGAAGTCTTTGGTTATAATAAAATATTAATTTATTTTAAAATTTTCTCGGATAATAAATATCCGAGTAGTTTATTTACAAACCTTGTTAAATCTTTATTTCAACATTTTCATAGTTACAAAATGAGCCATCTCCATAAGCGAGCATCTAACTCCATGAATAACTCTTATTCCTTGCTATCTGTACCATACTAGCTTTCCTGTATTGTGTGGGGGGGGGGGGGGGGGAATACATCAGCGATATGCTGGTGAATCGCTGACTCTAAAAACTTTTATAAAATCTTTGACTGATAAAATAGTTTTCTTGAACAAACTCAACAGAAAACGTCTCTTATTTCTGGGAACTTGTGCCACTGCCATACACACATAATTATGGTTCTCCGGGAACTGATGCCCATTGGAGAACTTTCGTTATGACTGCTAGCCTGGGGCCACATAGCCTTGCTTGATAGGCTAAACAGATATGTTTGGATCCAGACACATGTGTACCCGGTCTGAGTTGCTTTTATTTTCTACCTTATGACTTAGGGATCACGTAATCCCGTAAATTTAGAGATCACGTAACCTCATATAAACATTTGACTAACTTGTTAAGATAAAAAGCAACCCTAATGACTGACTGTAAAAGGTTTAATGTATTCACTCGTGATTGTCTTTTCTAAATGATGTGGTGATTTCGTTTGAAAACCTTTGTGAATGAATGATGATTGATCTATAATAAAATAGATTTGTATAAATACCCAGATCGTCTCTTGATCCAGCTACAAACCTTTAGTCTGGCTTTGATAGCTTTAAACCTTGACTGATCATTTGTTTGAATAAAATATTTAGACTCGAAGACTTTTCATTTATTTACAATCATGTGCTGAGTTTCTTCTTCATGAAGAAATATCTATTGATAGGTTTCTTCTTTAAGAAGAAACATTAAATAACTATAATCCTTATATGTAAAATCTTACGTTTCTTAATCATTAAGAAACATAAATGTTAACTATATCCCTTGCATATAATGTTTCTTAATTGTGAAGAAACTACTTTTGACTATATCATCTTATATGTGAAAGCTTATGTTTCTTAATTATAAAGAAACATTAATTTAGCTATAACCTTTGTATGCATAAATCTTTTGTAAATATAATTATGATCAAGGTTTGGTCTATACTCCTGACTATAGTCTAAGCCATATAAAATAATAATAAAATAATAACTTACGCAGAACCCCTGCCTTACGCGGATATTTGGAGTTTATATGCCTAAGCTTGTACGGGCAACACTTCTACTCTCTATCGCGTATGGAGGCTTAAACCGTCAGAACCTTGAGGCTTGGAACATACTACAAGAACTGGCACGTAAAACGATGCTACACGTGTGAAAGTAGTGTGTGATTAGTCAAGCCGTTAGCCCTCCTATTTATAGCTGATTTTCTGCTCCTTCGTGCAGCGCGAAGGACAAACACTCCAGTCGATCGCGTCATGCGAACCGCCATTATGATAGCTGAGTCATATGGCGGCTTGCCACATGTCGCCACGTGTCCATACGTGTCATACATGAAGAATAGATTCTTGACGTAGCGCAAAGAAACCCTATCTCGGTACTTCGCGTAGCGCGAAGACGTTTAATGTCGGTTTATATTATTTTGTCTTTCGCGTAGCACGAAGACTTGAAACCTGATCCGTTCGCGTAGCGCGAAGGAAGGAAAATTCATATTTTCATTTTCAATCCTTGTGCTGTCCAAAAATACTAAAGCGTCCCTTATGCGGCTCGCAGCAATGCGAGCGTGCGAAATGCAAAGTGCGCCATCAAAACGCCACATTACGCCCAAGTCCAAGTCCGTACACGTGCGCGTCGGGTGCTTCTCACCCCCCGCTAGGACTATGGAAAGTGGTTAGCCACATAAGAATATTACTATGGAAATTCTCTTCCTTCTAAAAAGCTTTCACTTTCTTCCATCTTTCCATGTGGGATGAATTTTCTTACTTCCTTAACATGAGATGCTTTGTTTTTCTTATCTCTTTTCTTTCTCATTACTTGTTATAAGAATATTTTTAATTCTTCAACTTTCAAAGTTGACATCTTTGGCCCAAAATTAATATGGAATTTTCCGAGATATTACAACAACCTGTTGACTCTCGCACCAACATAGAATCTGAATATCGAGCGATGGCCAACACGACAACAACAATTGTTTGGATTACCCAAATCCTTCAAGAGTTGCCTGCACTACCACCTGATTGGCCTATTTTATGTGTGACAATTGGAGTGCATTATTCTTGTCTCAAAGATGGGTTTCTCATAAACGGGCCAAACATATTGATCGTGAATATCACTTGTTCAGGAACTAGTTTCTTGGGGAAACTTCACATTTAGTTCGTTCGAACGAAGCTTCAAATTACGGATATTTTTACCAAAAGTCTTCTGCATGCTCAGTTTGATTACTTTCGTGCTATGCTTCGTCTTGGGTCGCCATGGTTCCACTTGAGAAGGGATGATAGGAATAAATAAATTTTATATTTCGTGTACATCTCTGGCCACAATTACAGGTTTTGTATTTTATCATTTATATTTTTTCTAGGTACAACTGATTATAGGGGTTAGGCTTAAATTAGAAGTTTAATTTTTCTAGGAATGCTAGGAAGAAGAGTATTTTAATCTACTACTTTAATATTGAAAACCAACATACTTTAATCTAAAAAACCCACTTACATCTTCACTCATCTTCTACAATCACCAACACCCACCGCCACCACAACGGTCACCTATTGTGATATTTATTAATGATCTTTTAATATGAAAAATCATTGCACCATATTTATTAATGATCATAACTCGAATCAAAAGTATGAAATATCTCTTGTGTGAGAACTATTTTTACTAAATCTAATTTTTTTTTTCATCTTTCATTATCTGTTAATCACTTATATTGCAATTAATTAGTTTTATGTTTACGTAATCTATAATAATTTGCACAAGCCTCTCTTTTGTTACAAGTACTCGTTCTAATTCTTTTTTGGTTATAAAATTGTTAAACCACATTCGCCGTGGTCACAAACCTTACCTCCACTCATGCTATTATTAACAGTGTGTAACGTAGTAAGTTCACCTTTATAAATTTATTTGCTATATTTGACGACACCCAACACAAATGTAACTTTTTGATCAACAAACACAAAGATTCGCTACTCTATAACTACCCTAAACCTAAAATCATCACACCTACACTTTGCACGACTTAAACGCATAGCTACTTGGTTGAGAAGTAGAAGGTTTTATGTCCTCCTATGGAGTAGAATGCAACTAATGCTATAATTAAGGGTGTAGCTGGAAATTAGATTAAATTGCAATTAGAAAAATCATATTTTACTTAATCATTACTTGGGTGATGAAACTTTTTTAGCGGCTAAAATCCCTCAATACTCCTTTATTTACATTGATATGAATTTGAAGTCTGAACAACAATAAATCGAAATTGAGACTGATCAAGATAACTAGAATCACTCGTATTTATTGAACTGGTCTATAAAAAAATATAGAAGAGAAATTATAACAAATTGAAAGAAATGAAAGCGCAACCCTAAAACAAGTATCCCTCCCCCTTTTATCAACTAACACTAGTAACAAACTATTTTTTAAGTTGACAAGATTAGTCCCTTAACTTCTACTGATTTATCAAAACACAATTAAACTTTTCTATAACTAAAGGATAGTTACAGAAACACACCTTCAAGTTCCAGTCACTTAACATACTCCAACTAAACCTCTAACATGCAACATTTGTCGGGGTCAGGACCTTCCATTAAAAAGCAAATGCCTCTATTAAATGAGCTAGCCTCCTACTGGCTTTTGGTGATAAAAGTATCTCGGTCAAAAGCTAAAACCCTAAAACATACAAATTATCAGTAAATCATAGCATCTCATCGCTAAGTGTTTTTCATTAGATCTTATGGATGCATTATAAGATGAATTAGAGACCTAAATTTAAAAGAAAAAAAATAAGTAAAAACAAATAACTATAAAATTCATCAGGAATAAATATTTCTTGGTTATCCTTTCCAAACTTAACCCGAAGATATTAGTTTTTAATGAAGATTATTCACTGAATAAAAGAGTTGCAAGTTTTAAGTACATTCAGGCTTCTCATCCTTGTTTTACATATCTCTAATGCAATCACTATAGCAAGGACACTCACCGGCATGCATCCTGCTAGAAACACATGAACAGGCTTTACAACATTTTTGGCATCCATTCATGCATCTGATACGACCAAGTGATGATTCCAAACACCAGTACGCACATGACGAAAAACAATCTACATATGTACACGGAGAGAAAAAAAAGTTACTCGTCATTGACAATCGATATCAGCTATTACAGTATTAAAAGATTGTAGACTATAAAGCTTGAAAGTATTACATCGAACTCCATTTGAATCTTCACCTCCAGCCTGTAAAACGTAGGGTTCTATGATGGCCATAGATGCAACAAGGAAGATGAGAAAATTAAAGCGAAGTATTCCCATTTTGCAACTTGTAAGATTTTATTGAATGGTGAAATCACACATATTTATAGATAAAAATATATTTTCAAAAGACTTTTTATATTTATACATAAAAAGGTATTCTCAAAAGACGAATTTTTTTTAATCCTTGGAATGGTTGACTTCTATAAAAATTAATAAGAACACTAATATATTAGCAAATGAAAACACCAACAATAAATATGGTAATAAAATATTTATTAAATGTTGAATATTCGGTATTAAATATCTTGTATATTGGGCATTTTCACGATTGTGTAACAATTTGGTCGTTTAACAACTAATTTTAAGCATGTATCTCTTATAATTTTTGTCATGTGAAAATAATAACTTATCGTGCACAATTGCCTGCATATCCATGAAAGTATTGCCTATTAGATAAACATAAAAATATATATAGGGTTGTCTATAAACCATTGAAACCGATCGAACTGTCCAACCAAAATATATGAGCCGGTTTGAGAGTTATACAGCTTGTTTCTTGGTTTACGGTTCGAAAAACCATGCCTAACACTTTAACCGTGTGGTTTAAGATTTGAAACTTGGAACTAATTGCATAAATTAAAGCACTTGTTTAGGAATATGTGTAGTTATGAATATGTATAATATATTTATTGGTTTTATACAGGGCCTTCTATGAGGATTTAAATACCTCGGTCGAGTCGAAAAAAGAATGCCCATAGCTCTAACGAGTAACGAAATACATAAACTAATTTTTTTAAACGACGCTTAATGTTATAACAATAGGCTTAGAAAAATATATTATTAAAATCAAATAATGTAATAGCTAACAACAAACCGATGATTCGTTAAGCTCTACTAACATTGTAAAAAACAACATGCCTTGGCCCTTGGTAGATGGCTTGGTCAACCACGGAGGAGCCTAGTGATCAACGACAAGCCAACAGTGGTGGTCGGTTGGGTTGGTTGTTGTTCAGGTTTTGTTCGACATTCGCAAAAAAGAAAGAAGCCAAGGAAGAAATTCAATCAGCCACTAGTTCTTTTATTTTAGTATTTTAGTTTTTAGTTTGGGCCCAATATTTATAAAATGGTAAAAATTAAATTATAATTTATAAGTTTTATTTTTTTAAATGTGTATAATATATATATATATATATATATATATTGGCCCCCAAACTTACGTGCCTCGGCCAATGATCCGACCGGCAACACCCCCAACCGGCCCTGGTTTTAAAAGGTAAGAAAACACTGAGGCGACAAGGTCTATAGCCGAGGTTCAAGGTACTTATATAGCTTCTCTATTATATATCTCATTGGTTTTTAACATTTGTCACACCACAACTAGGGTTGTCAATTCCTGACACGACCCGAAACCCGACACAAACCCGACACGAAAAATATAGGTTTTGGGTCGGTTGACACGACCCGTTTTCTTAAATAGGTCAACCCGAACCAGAACCATCTAAAAAATGGGTCAACCCGAACCCAACCCGTCAAAAAATGGGTTGACCTGTTAACCCGTTTAAAAATTTTATAGAAATTAATATTTTGATTTTAGAGATAAGAAGTGTTAAATTTTAAAGTTAAATACTTTGATTTATAATTTTTCATATATCTATTAATTTTTATAAATTAAATTAATTACTTTTTAAATATTTTTGTCCATTCTTCACTTCCATTATTTATATTTTATTAGTCTTAGCTATCTATTCTCTTATTATCTCCACTCGTTTATTCTTATCTTAAGCAAAATATGTGAACCTAAGTTTGTTAATTGGAAATGAGAGATAAATTGACAAAAACAATTAGATCTATCACAAAATTGTTAAAATGCTTTATATGAATAAGAGTAATTGATTGTCTAGGTTAATATTAAGCCACTAGATATTAATCATATTCGTAAATGAACGTAAAATGGGTTGACCCGAAACACAACCCGAACACGACACGAATTTAAATGGGTCGACACGACACGACCCGACACGAATAAATATATGGGTTGGGTTAGGGTTGAAGAATCTCGACCCGCCAACCCGAACCTATTAACCCGATAACCCGCCAACCCGACACGATTGACACCCCTAACCACAACCTAATGACGGAACATGCCGGGACGCGAAAATACGTGTATCATAGTTCAAAGACACTAAAATAATAATAAGTATCAATATCTAAATTTATTCATTCATAAACAATTGTACGCAAAGAATTTATTAATTAAAAGAAAATACAACAATTGTTCTATCTTTATTAATTATCCTAAAGTTCAATCTAAGTTCTCCACTTCAAACCATCTGAAATAACAACCTGCAATATGCGTAAAAATATGGTTTTGTCAACAACACATGTTGAGCGAGTAATTCACAGTTTGGTGTGATGATGATGATGATGATGATGATAATAATAATATTGAGAAATAAACAATTCTGTGCGTTAGTGAATAGCATCAATTAACATAAACAAATAGATGTGTCTTTTCAACATGCCACTAGATTCAGACATGTTTGCTCGGATAAGTTTGCAACCAATAAGTGTGTCTTTTTTAACATGCCATTAGATTCGGACATGTCTACTCGAACGGCGTATGTTCATGCTATGATAATGAGGAGGAGGAGGAGAAGGAGGAAGAGGAGGAGATACAAACGCACACATAAATTATATAGCAAACAACAATTAATCGAGCAATATCATATCCACACAATTTAATGGAATTGTGTTTTGAGCATAATTATATATTAGTAATTAACTTAGTACGCATAATGTCCCCAAAATAATATATGAAAACGGGGATGTGATTACTCACCTTAAATAAATAAATAAAGGCTGTAACAAGAAGATGGATAAAGCGAATTAGTTAGTTCCACGAGAAACTTTGACGATAAGTCCTAGTTTTAAGCGTAAAACCAAAATGAAATAAACGAACAAGATATGATAAGATGGGTTTATAACGGGTTTAGGATTTGTAAGACGCTAATTATATTTATATTAATTCTATAAAAGCTGAGTTAAAAGCGTAAATGGTTTAGTTTTTTTAAACGTTGCAATGCTAAATTAATATTATATATATATAATTTATGTATCCAACGAAAACTTGTTTTGAAGGTTTTTAGCGGTGACCGGTTCTTTTTGACGAGTATAATTAATTTAGTGTAGTTATTTATAAAGTTATGTATATTAATAATCCATACATAATTAGAAAAAATTAGACGAAAGAAAATTTTATTTTGATTGTGTAAAGATATTCGGTTCAATGGATGAAAATAATATTTGTTTTTAATATAGATATAATTTAAATAATAATAAAAATAACTAAATAATCAAAATCGGGTGGGGGGACTCTGTAACATTTCGGATTTTTCAAATCGTATTCATTTACGTTTAACCCGACCCGGGAATATTTTGGATCACTATTATTAATCAAAAATCAAATCTTTATAAGTATTAAATTTCTAATGTTCACTTTAGGCCCTCGTACTTTAAATAACGTTTAAATCCTAATAATTTCATCAAAAAGTGCATTTAAAGACCATACACCAAACTATAGGGACTAAACTTGTAAAAAATGAAACTTTCCCCTCCTAAACTCTGGAGCGCCGCGCGACAGGCTCCACTCCATGTGGCCGCGCAGCGCGGTGGCTGACCTGGTCAGAATCCCAACTCGTTTTCGTTCGTTAACTCGTTTAAGGCATAAAATCGTTTATTTTAGGCATGTTTGAGTGAATTAAGGTCCAAGTAAACATCATATAACTAAAATATCATTCCTAATTCGTTTCCCTCTGCCCAAGATCAGATCCTTACTAATATTTCATTGATTCTTTCCTTAAATCGCATATACTTGCTTAAACGGGCCAAAAAGCCTATAATTAGTTCGTTTTATATTTTTCCTATATAAACAAGACATAACCATCTGCTGTAAACTTTAATCAAACCCTAAAGATCATACTCCAGCCGTCCTACCTTTTGCCCAGCTCGTAAACCCTTCGGTTTTTGCTTCTTCGTTAAAGATTCAAGACTTGTTCGTTGACTTTGCTTGCTTTAGGATCTTTGACTTCCGTTTCTCATCAATCCTTTCACTTTCCGGGTAAGTTGTAAACTGTAAAATCGTTCATACATATTCCCTAGTCAATAACCTTCAATCAATTTTGGTGGTTGAAGGGTTTTGACTGGTCAATTGCTTTAAAACCCGTTAAAGGGCAAAAAAGTCAACAAGTTTGACTTTGCGTTTTCTCATGCTTCTGGTCGGATTCAACGTTCGGTCCAGAAGACTTTTATTCTCGTAATGAAATTTTAAAGCAACTGCCCAAAACCCGAATTCCTACTCGCTGTTCGGATTCTGGTCAGTACCAACTCGCTTAAACGTTTAATTCAACATAACAAGAGTTCTACTCATCCGTTTGGATTGATTCCAGCGGCATTAAGTTTGTTTTTATTTATAGTTTCATATCACAAAGTTTCAGATTCTGATCATTAATCTCGTTGGGCGTGTATTGGACGACTCGCTTAATTCTTTAGTTCGTTTGTCGAATTTATTAATCACTTGCCTTCCGTCTAAGGTGAGTTTTATCATTCCCCTATTTTACTCGATTTTCATAAACTTTTTGGGGACATATGCGTATATAATACTGTATATACATATCTATATATACATACGTATCGAAAATAGCAAACGTGTAATTGTGTGTGATAAATCAGATCTACTTGTTATATGCTTATGTGTTATTGTATTGATTCTCTTGAAATATCCCCATGTATTGGGTTCTCATTATCATTTACCATCGCCCGATTCTCTTGGCAACGGTCTTATTCTCATTATTTGCTCATAGTTGATTTGCCGGCGCCAGATTCGCTTGGCAATTTTTTTAATCGACAACTTACTTGCTTATGGCTTGATTTCATTGCCGCACTTATTACGTTTTGTTTATTTATCATATTAACATTATTTTGGTGTCAAAAATTGGTGGTAAACTCATTCAACATATTTGTTGACAAAAATTCCATTTTCTACGCATATGCAGGTTGTCTGAAGATTGAAATTGGAAACGTAGACAAGACCTTAGGATATAATCAAGATAATCATTATTTGAGTTTATATTCATTGTATTTAAATTGTTTCTTGTAATTGAATAATGTATGTATACTTTGAATAAAATAATTAATTAGATATTGTCACTTATATTCATGATAGTATCTTCGAGCTGTGAGCAATCGGATCACGCCCCAGCATTTCCGCGTTAGGTTGGGATGTGACAGACTCGAACCTGCGCCCAAGGCCGGTTCACAACATAACACACCCTACACGAGCCAACTGGGCTAGTGCTTCAGTTTGTTAATGGAATGAAACATAATATATAAAAACAGATTTTGAATTTGCTCCCAAACCCATATGAACCCTTAATTAACAAAACCCAAAATGATGCATACTTGCCCTCTATCAATCGAAATTGATAGAGGGATTTTGTTAAACATCAAAAATCGATCAAGCGCCACTCAATAATTACTTGAAACAAGCATGAATTGAAGGAGAATGCGGGTTTAGGGTTTCGGCTAAGAACTTGATCTAGAACTCGATATAAAATGGTTGCTGATGTGAAATTGATAAGGGGTTTTGATTCGTCGTGTTAAGAGAGTGATGTGTGCTCGTTTAATTGTGTTATGGAGGAGTATTTTGGTGCTTCGTGATCAAGGAAAGTCGCGAACGAGTTTAATCTCAAATAGGTTGTCAATTGGCTGCCAAAATGCAATCAAAACTGTGATTGAATTCATGATAAACCAATTAACAATTTGGTGATGTTAATTCTGTGATTTCCGGCGTAAATTGTGGATCAAAAAAGCAAGGGGGTTGGTAGGCCATCGGTGGGAGGAGGAGGGAACGAAGAAACTAAGAATATTTTTAAAAACTGTCATTTAGTCCCTCGTGTTTAAGTGCTTGATCAAGATGAATAAAACTTAAAAAAATAGTGATGTAAATTGCACTTAAATGATAGTTTTAAAATACTTTGTTAAATAACGAAACTAAACCCAAGCGACACATAATAAAACTAAATGACCAAAGACTAAATAAAATAATAAATTTATTGATTTAATTAAATAGAAATTACCCGAATAATAAAACAAAATATCATAAAAACATTTTAGACGGCTCAGGTTTCCGAGTCCGAAAATTGACGAATGTTACAACATCCACTACGCTAAATTTATTCATAAATAAGCTTTATATATAATTTATAAATATACAATTTCGGGTGGGTTTTTGCTATAGTTGTTTGTACACTATGCTTTTGAAGTGTTTTGTGCAGTGTTTGTTGTATTCTATGTTATTGATATTGTACTTTGTTTCATATATAAATTACCTGCATTTGCAATCTAAAAAACATGTCCTACAACTTCCCGATACACAAAAAATCCTAATGTACAAGAGGTGCGAACCTCACCTGTGCCTCAAGCTATTATTCAGTGTGCTCAGTTGCACCTTATGTACAACTCACGCCATAGTAAAGAACGAGGAGCCTCACCTCAAGTTGTGTTTCGTACGCTTTTTAAAGCCAAAATATTTATTTATGATCTTTATCAACTTTTAAGAAATTTAATACAAACGATTTCAAAATTAATAAAGACCAATTCAAACCGCCAACGCGAACTATTTTGGCAACCCAATCATCCCAACTCCATTGGTCTAGTTTGCCTTTTTCTAAAACTGTAGTTAGGCGGTTTCCATAGTATGTTCATTAGATCAGCCAAACCAGACTCTTAATTAACACCTCTATAACTCTATGTAGTATGATATAAGCTATGCTTTTCAATTGGCAACCATTGCCACACTTCATAATGAATTTTCTTTGTTTGCTAAGGCTTTGATTTTTCTAATCATTTAATATGGGTATTATTTAAATGAACAAGTTATTGTAACTTTTTTGATTGATGAACACAAACATCTCTACTCTACAACTACTTTACTTCTAAAATTATCATGTTGGAAAATTTTGGACCTAATTAATTTATTTGTATTTGTTACTTATAAATAAATTATTAACATGTTCAAAGAGTAAAAATGAATGCGATGTCGATACTCTAAAATGCGCAGTTAAGAACTTAAACATGTATTTGTCTCACATTGGTAGAATGATAAACTTGTGAGTGCCTTATAAGGAAGAGGGCTCACAAGATTACATTCTTGTATGACAAGACACGTTATGTGGCACTAGCAAGGGTGCAAAAACCCAACGCCCCCGCGCCTGGTGATGTGCTAAAAGTAGTTTAATATTATTAACTAAAATTACGCTAATCTAGACACTAAGTAATACTCTAGACTCTCTAAAACTCGACTAAACTACTAACCGGCAAGTGAACCGATGGACTCTAGTAAAGCTAAGTAAGTCTGGATATCGAACCCATGAGACTCTTTTAATTACGTAAACTAGCTAAATTAGACTCAACTGCAGACACGACTATTTATTTGTTATTTTTTTAAGGGGGGTTTTACTAATAAACTAATTTTAAACTAATTAAAACTAATTAAGAAAACTAAAGACGACTTAAACTTAGAACTTGGACTTAATTCAGATGATGATGAGATAACTACCTAGGATAGAATCCCCTAAATTTCAGTTATTAATTAATTGGGAAAATATTTAGTTATGGACTGGGATCGTAAAATAGACACCTAAGAGAAAACCAGAACATGACCCCTGACCCTTCTCAAGAGACACCTATGGATTTCTATCAATAACCTAGCACTTTACAGATTTAGGTTAGCAGTACACTTAAGTTTATTTAATTAATAATTATTATTCCTATGATCTAATCGCGAATCAATTATAAAATAGTCAAAAACACAAAGTAGATGACCTAGTAGCAACCTATCATAATGACAAACAATAATCAAGGCAACTATGGAATAATAACAATTAATCAAACAATCCTAAATATCCGTACGCATCAATTTAATATAATTAAACCTTTTACTAAATCATAAAACCATAACGATATATAAATCCCAAATCAAAACACAACGTCAAAATAGGTTCATCATAAACCTAGGCAGTCTATAATGTTTAGCCTAACATCTTAGGTTTAAACAAAACAATCAAATAAGAATTCATGGCGGATATAAAAGAAAACGAAAGAAAACAGAAGATAAAACCCGTGTTCTTCGTCTTCAACCAATACGCGCACCACCGGATGATTCTTCAACTCCAGAGCCTTCAAAAGTTGCAATCCTAAGCCTTGGAACTCCCAAAATTTGTATGGCTCTTCAGGTTATTCAGGTTATGTTTATGGGTGTTTATATAGACTTTCAAGACCTATAAACTTAAAATTAGAAAAGATTCTGAAAATCTAAACCCATAAAATTAATATTTCTAGAAGATTCTAGAAAACTGAGCCCATAGACTTAATATTTGTAGAAGATTCTAGAAAACTGAGCCCAAAGTGCCGCGCGACGGGCCTTCTCCCATTTTGTTTGTTTCCGCCCTCTTTTCGACATGATTGAAACCCGGAACCTAAAATATTCAAATAAATTAGTAATACAAGAGATTTATTGACTAGAAACTTTCAAGCCCCAATAGTGTATCCTCAGAGTCGCTATCCCCTTGGTAACACGTAAACTCTCAGTCTCGTCTAGTATGTGCACTTTGGCCTCTTTTTCTATTTTTTTAGAATGTTTTTTTGGCATTTTTCATTACATAACTTTTCTCACCTTTTCTTTTCAGATCAACGTTTGGAATGCTTATTTATTTATTTTTTCTTTATTTATATTTTTTATTTATTTTATTTTATTTTTATTGTGCACTTAGGCATATTTAACCTAAAAATATATAACTAAAGACTAAAGCTCGTATAAAATTGGACAATTGCGGGGCGCCACCACTCTTTATTTATCTTCATAAAACGGAGTGGCATGCTAATTTTAAAGTGCATTCAATTCTCACCACCTTAGGGTAATCAGCTTATGGTAATACTCTCTATACCTTATCGAATTTCAGCTAAACTGTCCCCCCCTACGATGAGAACCCACAAAATCTAAGATTTAATTAGGTTTATTAAGAATATCCAATGGGAAATCTTTCAAGACTAGTTGGGCCTACCGACACATCCCAAGCTTAGTACGCCTTTTTTAATATTATCTCATATTAGTAGTTTGGAAAACCGATTCTCGATAAATATCCTCATCTCCCATTTAAGTGCAAAAAGAGACAAAATCAAGGGACATTTTTCAAAACTTTTTTTTTCAAAATTTTTGTTTATCTGATTAAAATTTAACTATGACTCAAATATCCTATCCCCACAATTAAATTTAGTATTGTTCTCAATGCAAGGATAAGGACTAAAATTAAAAAGAAATTCGAAATACAAAAACTAAAAACCTAAAAACCAAAAACAAAAATAAATAAAAATACGCAAGATAGATAATGGAAAAGACTTAGCTGGTAATATACGCATGAAGATATGATGCTAAAGTCTTCTTCCATGTATGCCCTCCAACTCCAAACGTGTACATCAAACAAATATATCTTTCTCTCACACACGAGCGGAAGCGGCAAACATCCACCAAATAATATCTAAAACATATCTTATCAACTTGATAGAGTTTAAACATTCAAAGTATTTACCAGACCATCCAACCCAACCAATAAATAAAACATGATTAAATAGCAGGAAATAATAAAAGGTATATAGGTCAGCTGCTCCATCCCCACACTTGAATTTTGCATTATACTTCATGGGGGTCATTTTTCTAGCTCTCTTAATCCTGCAAAAAACTTAAAAACAAAAACAAAGAAGAACTACAAAAATCTATGTTGGTGACGCGACAAGACTCAAGAATAAAAATGGGATAACTATACAAACTCTAGACTTGAGTTTTCACTCAAGACACTCTCCTATGTGAACTACTCAACTGTCCAAGTGGAGATTCCTCCATCATGGTCAAACTCCATGGTCCTCCAAGAAACTGTATCACGATACGACCATTCATCTTTAATCTTATTCCCTTTATCTCAAACTTTTGCAAACTTCACAAACTTTTGCAAACCACCACCTCTCTCTCTATCAAACTCCATCGACTCTCGAGAACTCGCGACTTCTCTCTCCTCCTCCAAACAAACTCTGACGGAACGGGGATGCTCAAGACGTGGATCCATGCACGGAATAAAAGACTCAATTGCATAAACGTGATGACATGGATCATTGAGACCGTCTTGACCACTCGGGTGTCTCATGGATTTAGCAACATAAGTGACACTATCATCACCGGCTCTAAGAGTGATCTTACCTTCAAATACATCAACGAGTGCCCTAACAGTACGCAAGAATGGACGACCTAAAATAATAGGAACTCTCTCATCGGCCTCCATATCTAAAACCACAAAATCTACGGGGAAAACCAAATTATCGACTTTCACGAGCAAGTTTTCTATGATCCCCCTAGGATACTTCACCGAACGGTCAGCTAAAGACAAGGTCATGCGGGTGGGTGTGAGCTCTCCTATGCCTAGATTCTCAAACAATGAATATGGCATTATGTTTATACTAGCTCCTAGATCCGCTAAAGCTTGGCACGAGGTATCCCTACCAAACAAACATGGAACAGTGAAAACACTAGGATCGGGTAACTTCTCCGAAACCTTATTGAGCACTACTGCCGAACATTCTCCGTTCAGTGGAACAGTCGAAAGCTCCTCCAAACTTTCCTTTCGCTTAAGAATATCTTTCAAGAACTTGGCATATTTTGGCATATGCTGGAGGACCTCGATAAATGGAAGATTAATCCTAAGCTGCCTATACATATCTAGGAAGTTCCCGTACTCTCTTCTGAATTTCTGATTCTTAACGCGGGCTGGATAAGGCATACGAGCATGATCTATAAGCGGTGAAGGCCTAACATCTCTCGGTTTCTTTTCCTCACTTCCTCTAACTATGGACTCACTGGTTGATACGGTAATTGCTGGGTCTAGCCTAGGTTGCACCCTCCAAGGAGTCTCCAACACTATCTCCTCATCCACAAACTTATCACTCTCCTCTACCTCAATCTCTCTCTCCGGACCTGAAACCCTACCACTACGAGTAGAAATGGCATTTATTTGAGCGGCCGGATTCTTCTGAGTAGAACCTGAAAACTGACCTGGGGGTCTCTCATCTAAACGTCGAGCTATATCACCTACGGTACTTTGCATGTCGAGCATAGTTGATTGTTGATTCTTAAGAAGTAGATCATGCTCGGCAAGAGTCTTTTGAGTAACTTAATCTCTAGTAATGATTTGATGCATCATCTCATCCAACTTCTTACACAAATCTGGTTCATTACTCCCACCTTGACTACTTTGATCCCCACTAAACGATTGATCCTACCCCCGGTTAAGATTAGAAAAGATTCTGGAAATCTAAACCCATAAAATTAATATTTCTAGAAGATTCTAGAAAACTGAGCACATAGACTTAATATTTGTAGAAGATTCTAGAAAACTGAGCCCAAAGTGCCGCACGACGGGACTTCTCCCATTTTGCTTGTTTTCGCCCTCTTTTCGACATGATTGAAATCCGGAACCTAAAATATTCAAATAAATTAGTGATACACAAATTCTAATAAAAACCGAACAAAAACTAATAAAATATTATATTAAATATACAAGAGATTTATATATATTTAGCATTATATCACCTGGGAACGGGCTCGGGGCGAACAGCGCAATGTGGCGCATTGATGGCGCACTTCGCTCGACGATTTTTAATTGGTCGGTTGAGGATAAGCATAAACCTGCATGTGTGCATGATGGCCAAGTGTCATGCATGCAGAAATGCATGTGTCACATATGTCATTCATGTAAGATGAGTGCGTACATGTGACCTACTATAAATAGCTGATGTTGAGAGGGGTTTTGATCATTGTAACATCCCTAAAGTTTTGGCCAAAATTTGACAAATTTATAAACATGAAGGACCAAGAATATTCATAAGATAAGTAATGGGGAAATGAGGTAAAAGAATTTCATGTTAAGGAAATAATAAACTTCATCCCACATGGAAAAAGAAAGAAAGTGAAAGCTCTTTATAAGAAAGAAAGTTTCCATAGTAATAGTCTTATGTGGCTACCACTCTCAGTAGTCCTACCGGAGGGTGCGAAGCACCCGACGCGCACGGGCACGGGCTCGGGCGATGGGTGCAATGTGGCGCTCTGATAGCGCACTTCGCACGTTCGCATCACCGCAAGCCACCGTAGTATTTTTAAACTATGGAAGTTAGATCAAGACGTGACAAGCTACCAAAGTCCAGGGATTAAAAATGGAAATTCTGGAAATCTTGCTACTCCGCGCGACGTGAAGGAATCACCTTCTCCATCTTCGCGCTTCACAAAGTAACGGTTAAGTAATCGTGTCGTTGATTAACATGTGGCAACACGTCATAAGACACGTGTCCCCCATATGATGATACGTGGCAGGTCAAGTTGTCAACTCACCAGACCTATTGGTCTACTTCGCGTGATGCTTCGCGCTACGTGAAGGACAAGAAATATTAAAGGCGGTTAATTTGTCATTCACACTACGCGAATGGTAAAAAATGAAATGCTTCGCGCTACGCGAAGGAGCACATTTCAGCCTATAAATAGGTGGCCTTAGGGTGAGACCCACTTTGTCTACCCACACTCACTTTGCCTCGAAATACGTGCCTGGCGTTTTGACGTGTTCGTTGTTTCGAAGTACGTGTAAATAGTAAAACTTCTGTCGGTTTATTTTCTTGATTTCCCGACGATAAGTAGAAGTGTTGCCTACGTCAAGCTTAAGCATTTCCGTATAGGAAGCCATACAAGGTAGGAGTTCCGCCCTATTATTTTATTATATATGACTTAGACCCTAGTCGGGGGGTATAGTCTATACATTGATCTGTTAAATAAGTGAAATGTAGTTTTCATATGACGAGGTTATAGATGAAATATTATTCCTTATTTTATATAAAGATTTTATAAATATTCTTATTAAAGAAGAAACTTGATATATATGTTTCTTCAAGAAGAAGAAACATAGCGTATAAATGCTAAACAAAGGAGGAACTAAGAATCCTTATGTTTTTATAAAAGAAATGGATATTAAGGTAAATGTTATGCAAATAGATTAAAGGTTTAAATCTAGATCGTAGATCAAGTATTTATAAAATATTATTCTCGTATTGTAGGTCCAAGGTAACGATCAAGCATATATCAGTGAGATACATTGATTATAACAAAAGGTGAATGCACTCAACCTTTCTATAGCATGAATATGTTTAAAGTTCTTTACGGCGTGAATATGCTCAACCTTTTTATAGCATGAATATGTTTAAATTTCTTTACGTCGTGAATACGCTCAACCTTTTCATAGCATGAATATGTTTGAAGTTCTTTATGACGTGAATACGCTCAACCTTTTTATAGTACGAATATGTTTAAAGTTTCTTTACGACGTGAATACGTCTAATGTCATGAATATGTACTATCTTTTTAAAGATATTTACTCTTTTAGATTATGGAGGGTTATCCATATGTAAAGAGTTAGAAAAGTATTTACATGATGGTTGGTTCAAATCCTCTAAAACGTTTTAATACAAGGTAGTATTAAACACTCAGACTAATATACATGTAACATCTTGAACTTTTCGTATTTGTATACATTTATGTTTAAACCAATTTGATAACGTAATTCGGATCTTCCGAACTATTTGAAACTTTTGTTTAACTTGGTTTAACTATTTATAATTCCATAATTTTCAATTATGCCAAATAGTCCTTAGAAACTTTTAAAATCGCTTAAAATGGCTAAAAATGCATTTTCGGGAACTGCATGGACTAATTTTGCCAATTCTTTAATATTTTCGACTAAATTAATGAAACTTAAGCTCCAAGTTATGTCAATTAATGTTTTAAAATATCCCAAGCCGTTTTCTTGATGCTTAAAACAAGATCTTTAAGATATTGGACATGATTTTGTCATTTATTGATTATTTTGTTTCCTAGACGAATTCGTTTACCAAATAAAGGAATTTACGGACTTTATTATTTAAAATAGCATAACATAAAACCCTAAAACTACTATCCTTGGTCGTTCATAACATCAAACCCACGAAATCCTTCTTCCCCATTGTCATATTATTCAAGTTTAATCGAATTCTTTCAATACTAGGTGACTTTGGCGTTGAAGGCTTCTTTGATCATGATTTTCTGATTCTTCTATTTATCTCCGGGATAAGTTGTCTGATTCAAAATTGTAGTTTTTTATCTGTAGAACAAAAGCCCTCAATTAATTTTACTGATTGATGGGGTTTTGTCGGTCAATTGCTTTCCGACCCGTTTAGGGGCACAAAAGTCAATTTTAATGATTTTTCAATTACTATATCTTATGATTGGAATTAGCTTTCGGTCCACAAGACTTTTAATTTTACTAAGAGATTTTGAGTGTACTGACCAAACCCGACTCCTGACTCGATGATCAGATTCTGGTCAGTCCCAGCTCGCTTATTTACTGAAAACCATATAACCGGAGTTCTATACATCCGTTTGGATTTATTCACGCGGCTATGTTCTGGGTTTTGACTTTATTTTATTTTGTATAAGTCTCAGGTCTGGTTGGATCAGAAAACTTGTCATGTTAACTTTGCTCGTTTATTCTATCTCTCGGTTTATTCGCTTAATCGTCAAGGTGAGATATCATTCCCCTTTTTATTTTACTGTTTTTACACGTTTTGGGGGCATACGCGTACTAATACTTACTTTTATATTAAATACGTACACAAAACTAGCAAATGAATGATTGAGTGTATTCAATCAAATGTTATTTGTTACTTGCTTATGCGCTTGCATTCTATCATATTCGGATAGGGCCATCATAATCATATTATAGTATGATCATACGCTATCCTAGTAGCCATAGCTAGCCCGTGTTCGTGAGGCATGGTCAACCGAAAATCACATTTGTATGCTAGTCATAGTAGTCATAGCCCGTGTTCGTGAGGCATGGTCAACTGACACACTATTTGCTCACGGTTTGATTAATTATTACTCACATTATTTTGTTTGCGCATGTATTATATATTATTTATTATATACATATTATTATATCTTCAAAACTGGTGATCATCTCACTCAACATGTGTTGTTGATAAATCTCTGTTTATTTTCTACACATATGCATGATTACTAGTTGAGTTGAAGCTAAGGTGAAGAACACATAGAAAGACCTTAGACAATAAAATAAAGAATAGTTATTTTATTTTGTTTTGGTAATTTGTTAAACTTTGTGTACTTGATAGAAATTTGAAATAAATAGATATTGTCATATTTTATATTGTATGATAGTACCTTGTGAGCTGTGAACCACGGTTCGCACCCCGGAATTTCCGCCTTAGGTTGGGGTGTGACAATACACATGTGTCTGGATCCTTACATATATGATCTGTAGTGGGCACACTACACACATACTGACCATGAGGCAAGTGACTGTCTCTAAGGCAAGTGGCCATCCAACTAAGTGGTTTGTAAGGATGTTTAGTTCCGATGAGATGGGATTGAGACCCACTGAGTCGTTGAACGCTATTGGTTTTGTGTCATGACGAATTATGAAAACCTTTTATCGAGTCAGCGTTATTCACCAGCAAATAGCTCGCATATTTTTAAAAGTGTTTTTAGGTAATCAGAAGTAAGGTATAGAAGTGGATATGCCGGTGAAGATAGAGCTAGGCATAGAATACAACTAGTGTAAAACGAAAAACGGTATTTAATACCCTATATTATGAAAGTAAATATTTTATTGAACATTTTTCGCTGTGTAATCAAACTTTGATAAATTAACATAATTGGTACCAACTATTGGTCATACTGCTAGGCCCTAAGGCCGGGTGTAACAATCATCCATCACAACACAACTAGATCACAAAACACACACGAAAAACTCACTAGCAAGCAAAGTTCGATTCCAAGCTTCGATCTCGTACTCTCTCGTTCCATGTATAGTTCAGGTGCTAGGTTAATCTCATCAGTACACATTGCTTCAGCTGTTGTACCCTGGAGACAGACGGGTTTATCGAGGTAGCCCGAAATCTGTTTTAAGGGACCCGTGTTGCACACGAATCCTCAGCCACCACCTGATTAACTTTGTTTTATTTCATTTCGATTATTTAGCTTTATTGGTTATTATTTACAATCTGTTGCTGTACTTCATTTCCGTTTGTTTAAATAGTTGTAATGTAATTTACAGCTTTGTTCATTTCCTATATTGTAATTCATATTAATGAATATGGGTGTGCGTGGTGCAGTTTTCGGCTAAAACCAAACCGAAAACCAAACCTTTGGCTTTTGGAGTCTTTGAAACCGTTTGGTTTCAATTTTTTGCTTTTAGTTTTGGTATCGGTTCGTTTCAGTTTTTTCGGTTTTTGCCATATGAGCTCGAAAATTTTAGGCCGGAAAAAAAAAAGTTGGCAAAAAATAATGAACTTAGGTATAAATAATTTTGTTAATTGTAAAATAATAGACTGTTATACATTTGACCAAAAATATTTGAGTTACATATTTATTAAATTCTTATAAATCTACTATTATAATAAACAAAAATAATAGTTCAACCACGTATCCCCTAATTGGCCTAATGTTTTGCCAAGTGGCACCCTTATCTTTTCATTTTTAATTCTTAATTATTTTATTAATATAAATGATTTAAAACCTTCCATAACTTACCTATTTATCCCTATCACATATTTAATTTTAACAAAAAGAAATGTTTCTTAATGATTTTCTTTTATAATATTTGTTTTAAATTTTAAATATAACATTCTATTGACTTTTAACAATTTAATGTTTTATACAAAATAATAGTCTTAATAATTTCATATTAAAATGCCTTAAATTTTATACTTGATATTATTTTTAATTTAAACTATAAACTACATTTAACATTTTAATTTTTGAAAACCATTCATGATTTTCAAAGTCTTTCACTTTTCAACTATAATTATATCTTTTATTACTAGCAGAAGTGCCCGCACGTTGCGGCGAGAACGCATCCATGATTCGGTTGCTACCATAACGAAACAATAAATGGCAATTGTTGTTGAAAAGGTTGTGTAACTACGGCTTTGGTACATTTTGATCATAAAAGTCTAGCAATTTTTGTTGAAAAGGTTGTATAACTACGGCTTTGGTACATTTTGATCATAAAAGTCTACTCTTGTTTCAAACCAACTTTGACCCCCAAAAAAATTAAAAAGTACCCAGAATGTAATTTAGCAAATTATACCTAAAACATAATAAATATTGCTAAAAGCACAGTGTCAAGCGCGCTGTACAAACAACTTTAAACATTACAAGACACAAAACCAAAGCACACAATTTAGACTCACATCAAAATCTTGTTACCCAGTCTAATATATTCGGTCGAAAGTCTGTAATTGGCCCACATTCAACTCGTATTAACCCCAAAAGATGAACAAATCCAAACACAACCCAACCGACTTTATTATTATTTAAAAGAACTATAGGCCCGAACACCAATCGTGAATCACCAAACTGAAAATCGACAATGGCCGGAAAAAGGTGTGACTGGCTTGATTCAGCCCGTTTTGTATCCTCATAACCAATGCCGCCTAAAAAGCCCATCACGTTAACTCATAAAACCTCATCCAAAAAGTAGACAACTATTGATATAGTATAACTTATTCAATCATATTTTGACAACTGATACCGTACATAAAAAAGATTACTTTTTGAGACAAAAATCCCGTTTTGACTCACTACCCAACAGCCCAACCCACCTATTTTACTGGTGAACACGAATTTTGACCCAAACCGTTTTTAACTATCACCCAATGGACCATCAAACCCGATTCACCCACTTATTAAACGAAAATCAGTAAAATACGGAGAAATGATGAAGTTAAAGTTCTTACGGTAGTTGTTCGACGTCTAAAGTGCACGCAATCTCTTAATCTGGCCAAAGATAAACCTCTCTTTGATAAAGGGTAAGTATCGTGGTCAACTACCTCGATATGCAACAACTTTTTGGCTTTGAGCTCGATCACGTGTCTTCCCTGTAATGAAGGTTTTTGCAACACACCTTCTGCTAGTATACAAGTTCCAGTAGGCATGAGCTGGCTTGGATGAGCTATGGAAGAATCCACAATGACCTACATCAAATAATAAGTTGTATGAAACTATGAATGTTTATGTAAGTTTACACGTTTGAGGTAAGATGATCATTTAACGATGTCACGTGTGATTTTTGAGGTGGTTATTCTACCTATATGTATAAAATTGCAAGTTTTTACCACAAGGGTAAAATGGACATTTTACATTGTTACGAGCAGTAAGTGAATTTCCGGTTTGGTTTCTGTTTTACATAGATTGAAAACAGAAAAAACCAAACCAAACCGTAAAATCACGACGACTTTTATAACTGAACCGTACCCGTAAATTTTACAATGTTATGAGCAGTTGGTTTCTGTTTTACATAGATTGAAAACTGAAAAAACCAAACCGAACCGTAAAATCACTGCGACTTTTATAACTGAACCGTACCCGTAAAATCAATAAAACCAATTTTAGCCCAGAAATAATATATGCTTAGATTATGAAGACTAAAAGTGTATGAAATACATAAATGCAAAAAAAAAAAATCAACTTACCAGCCATGTCTACTTGAAATGTATTTCCAAATTGCACCTTATGCATTAATAGTTAAATGCCAAACCTTTCTTGTGAATAAGTGGAATTTGCAAAGTAGATAGGTGCCTCAATTCCAAGTATTGCAAAAGAAGGAACCCTATTTGCTTCTCTCTATCTATTCACATTTTGGTAAATCTGAGTTCCCAGGATGTTTCCAAAAACACCTGTAAAGTTCCCAAAGGATGGTTCACCAGCAAAATCTCTAAGATATATTGGGAGGTACTTGATTAATAATTTAATATCAACATAATTTTCATTAATGATTAAACAAATAATAATAATAATAATTTTTGTTGATTGTTATTATTATTTGTTGTAGTATGGTTGCTGATGTTCAGCGTACCTTACTATATGGAGGTGTGTTTTTGTACCCTGCTGATAAGAAAAGCCAAATGGAAAACTAAGGTACTTATTAATATTAATATATATAAATACAGGGTGTGCATGAGACCGAAAAAACTGATCAGAAATCGAAAAAAACCGGAAAAGCCAAACCAAAGCGAAGAAAAAACCGATGGTTTGGTTTTAACTTTCGTGGGCACAGGCCAGGTATGAGATCAGGTATGGGATCTAGTGATGCCCTTGTTAGTTTTGGAAAACCGACGGTTTGGTTTTAAGTTTCTGAGACCGCAGCTGCAGGTGTGACCGTGTGACAACACTTGTGCCTACTAAATAAGACAGTTAAAAACAACTAAATGCAAAATCAAGTATGTAGCTACTAAGTAAAGGACAACAATACCTAGCATCATAACTATTAGATTATAATCTCAACTTGTTATTGATTACAATTCACTAAATTATATACTTCTTCTGAATCATTTGCAATATCAACCATCACAGAAAGCCTCAAAATCTAGATATCTACAAATTTTATCAACCCATCATGATAAGAAACTGTTGAAGCCTATTTTTTACAAGTAAGCATCATGTTAAAAAATTGTAACTGCATTTTATGTTTATTAGGCATAGATGAAGCTACTAAAAAAAGGCAAAACCTATTGTTTGATAACCTAGTGTTCAATTTACAGTCAATAATTAGCAATCGACATTCAGTGATAATCTAAAAGAAATTGAATATTAGAACATTCATTGAGCCTAATAGGCTAAAATTGGCATCAGAGACAACACGTATATATACCTGCTTTTTTGCAATTGTGAGGGGTGAACCAGTTAGAATCGACCATCAGCCATATTTATACACATAAGATAACCCTAGGCCATTGATTGCAATGTTTGAATGCTAAGTAATTATAGGGGTTCAATGGTTGATTGGAGAGTGATTACAACCGTTACAATAATAATAACCTAATTAAATGTGGCCTGAGATGAACCGTTCAATTGGTTCATAAAGTAGTCGGAGATAGTATAATTGTAACGATGATTGGGAGTTCAACTGAAACTGCTCACTGACTTAATAGCGTGATGATTCAAAACCCTAACCGTCAGTTTTAAAGCTATTAATGAGGGGTGACGCTAAATAGCACGAATTAAAGGAGGTTTATGGTTACAATTTAAGGAGCAATCAAACCACGTCGGAGGAAGATCGGTAGATGTGAGATTGTAAGAGAGAAACAGGAAGGTGGAAGGTTGCGTATCTGTTTTATAATGTAATATAGATATAAATATTGATATAGATATTTCAAAAAAATAATATTAATAATAATTACACGGTTAAAAGTTTTGAAACTAATTTTTATATAATCTTACTATCCTATGTGTTTTATTAACATTTGTTTATTTTACATGAAAAAACAAATGTTTAAATATTATAAGTTTTGGACAACCATCCAACAACGGTAATTTTCATTGTCAGTCATGCAACATGCTCATGTGCATCAAATCTAAATAAATACCTTTAAGGAAAAATACATGTGAATTTGACCAAAATATCTTGCAGTCACTGTTATCCAAAACCTATATTGGTTTCATATTGTTTGAGATGTTTTGTTGTTTTGAAAATGTGAAGCGGCTTTTTATATTTAAGATAATGTTTTTTTATATTAGAGATAAAGTCAATCTTCTAATATTTAATGAAGAGGGTAAATACAAATGTTGTATATGAAGAAATTTTTAGAGATTAATGAAAATTTAGCATCTAATTTTCTTTTTCTTTTTCTTTTTTTATTTTATGAAAATTTTATTTTATTTAACGTTGTAATACATATTCATATTCATTCATCTAATATTAAATTAGTATAAGTATTTCACATTGTTTTGTTCTTTTGTTAATATAGTTTATCTAACCCGTGTATACACGGGTATTTAACCTAGTTACTTAATATAAAATATAAAAAGCAAAGATTTAGGAATTCGATTAAGTTTGATTTTTTCAGTTTTTATTACATGCAAAACCAAAACCGAACCATTAGTTCACTTTTTACAGAAACATAAAACCAAACCGTCGGTTTTTGTTTCGATTCAGTTTTTCCGGTTTGGATTTTTCGGTTTTTACGGTTTTGTATTGGTTTTTTCGGTTTCTTGCACACCCCTATTGATATATAGTATTTTACTTTATTCTATGAACATTTTTCCTACAAATCATTCACACACTCTCTAGGATTTGAACTCACAACCACTTGATTAAGAAGTACGCAACCTTACATTCTCTTAGGAACTAGAATGCAGTTAATGTTATAATTAAGGTGCTATTGGAAATTAGCTTAGAATGTGATTAGAAAAACCATAGTTTAGTTCCGATCAATATTTTGTTGATGGAAACTTTTTTTTGAACGGCAAAAATCCATGAATAATCCTATACTTACATCCATTGTTTTGTCTAGACCTTCCATTAAAAAAGCAAAAATATCTATCATGTGAGCTAACCCCATATTGGCTTTTGATGATGAACATATCTCCACCAAAAGTTGTAATACTAAAACAGAAAATGTAATACTAGCTCGTAATAAGTTTAAGTTTTATGAATTCTTACTTTCAAAGTTCGGGGTTATATAATGTAAATAATAAATAAAAAAGGTTTGTTTTGTAACTAAATGAATTAACTAAAAACAAAGTTATGGGTTGATTAGACAATTGTTGAAAATCAATTTGAAAGATATATATCTTCAACTCACGTCAACTTTCCGACGGAAACGGAGGCTCATCTATATCTATTTCTTAGATTTAGGTGAAACTAATTCGTTTGAATATATAGATATATATATAATCTTTCATTCATCAAAACCTAAAAATCATTACTCCTTCACCCGTACCACCATCAAGAGGTCGGACTTTCCTCCTGATAGACATCACCAAATCAGTTCCGGATCACGAGCAGTCACGGTCACGGTGGGACATCTACTCACCCTGCCCTCGTAGTTTCTTTTTTTTTTCGAGTGGAACCGCCGCCACCGCTAACGATTGCTGCCGGAGTTCTTGAGTTAGGCCGCTTGCCGACGACGTGTTTTACCACCCACCGACTTGTTCTGTACGACGGTTGAGGTGTTAGTACAGCTTAGCGTGACTCGACTTCACTTGCTTGCTCATCGTTAACTAAGGTAATCCGGAACTCGGGGGAGTTAGTGATTAAAGAGACTAATGAAGTTCAAGATTTCAAAAAGTTAATTCATTTTAATTTAATAATACGATTTAGGCTGCTTTGATTTATTGTAATTTGGATTGTGGCTTTGATTTGATATATGTAATAGTGACACTGTTCCGAGTTGGGGTGTTACAGAAAAAGTATATGTAAATCAAAGCGCTCATTACTAAGTGTCAATTAGATCTTATGGATCCGTTATAAGATAAATTAGAATCATAAATTTAAAAATAATAACAAATAGTGAAATAACTCTAAAATTCATCAGGAATACATATTCTTGGTTTAAAGTTTAGGTATCTCTAATGCAATTACTAAAGCAGGGACACTCATCAGCATGTCCTCGGCTAGGAACACATAAACAGACATTACAACATTTTCGGCATCTATCCATGCATCTCCTAGGATCAATATGTGACGATCCCAAACACCAATACACACATGATGAAGCACAATCTACATTGTACACATACAGAGAATATATTTAAAAAAACAAAAATAAGAGTTGTGGATTATAAAGTTCAAAAATATTTACATTGAACTCGAATTGAACCTTCACCTCCAGCCTGTGATCAAACATAGAGATCGAATAAAAAGTAGTAGTCAGGCACATTCATGATTAAAGCCTATACGACATATGAATTCATTAACCATAGCTAGTAATTACATGTGTAGTTATGATGGCCATAGATACAACAAGGAAGACTGCAAGCAACTTAAACTGAAGTAATCCCATTTTATAAGATATTAGTGTATAGTGAAATCCATTATAAAAACCACACATATTTTTATACATAAAAAAAGTTGTCTTAAAACACAATATTACCCTCAGAAAAGTGAATCATATTATCATAATATGATAGGAAGTTTATGGATGGTTAAATTACATTTATTTGATAGCAAAATTTTGGTATGAGTTATATAAAATAATAATATTATTATACACTATCAATATGTGTGCCCTTTAATGTAACACTAGGTTAGGCTGAGGGGTGTGGGGGGCGCGAGAGGGGGCGTGAGTGGGGGCGCCATCCAATAATATTGTGACGTGTGGCAGAGAGAGAAACTTGATAAGATGGGTATTGGTAGTGGTGATAGCGCCCCGGGGCATGGTGTGGAGGGGCGCGAGAGGGGGCGCGAGCGGTTTATTTTTTTATTTTTTTATAAATGTATTAAAAAACGTATTATTAAAAAAACAAGTAATTATTTAAACAAACACACATTAATTAAAAAAACACATTAATATATAAAAAAAAATTAATGGTTTGGTTTCACGCATTGAGTTTCAATAATAAGTTTACAGTCCGGTCCGGTTTTATATGGCCTATTTTTGATATAAACCATAAACCGAACTGTTTTCTATGGTTTGAACATTCATAAACCAGCTAATCAAAAGTGGCGATTGGTTTAAACGTTTTCAAGATTTCAAACGAACTTTGAACATCAATAATTGTTACATGATAACCAGGATTTTAATAATAATATTTTCAAAGCAGCCTCCGAACCTAACCTTTTATATCTTAATAATAATCTGGTGGTGGGGTTTGTTTCTTCACCGGAATCATCTCTCCCTTAACTGCCATGGCGACCAATAATTCAGGTTTTCTTTTCTCCCTTTACCAAGTTGTTTATTAATCCATCAGAAAGTTGGTTAGGGTTTTAATCCTTTCGAAAGTTGTTTATTAATCCATCAGAAATTTTTTTATTCATTATTAAAGCCTCCAACGGCTCTTTCCCATTTCCCACAGTCCATTCACGCGCGCGAGCCTCCTGGCGCCTGCCTCGTTTTCCGCTCTCGCGCCCCTCTCGCGCCCCTCTCGCGCCCCGGTGGTGTGGCTCTCGCGCCCCGGGGCGCGAGCGAACGTCCTCTCGCGCCCTGACTAGCGCTCCGCACCCCTCAGCCTTAAGATGCTTAGAGTACCACATGGGCAAAAGTTACAGTAAAACGCAAATATAAATAAATGGTTATATAATTGAACAGTTTGTCAATTTTAACGTAGTATCAAAAGATGATTTCTAAATAAATTTTATGCTTTTTTTATCAAATTGGAGCGAAAATACATAAGTAATGGGAAAACAATAATAGTGTTAAACTAATGAATGTGTCATTTGGTAGTAGATTGATTAGTAGCTGTGTAAGTTTAATATATGAAATAATTGTTTAAAATAACAAAAATCGATAAATGATCAAGAAAACTTGTTTATTGTTCCAAAAGCGTGATATTCTGGACACGCAAACCGGCTCAAGGCATACCATCTCAGGCCCATCACGTGAGATGTAAAAAAAATTGTTTAGTAATTTGCATAAAGTTATTGCAAATGAAATTACATGTATCATTGAATAGAACAATTGAAAGCATTAACACAAAATTTTTCATAATTCGTCAAATATTTTGTAATTAGCTTTTAAACCCGTGTAATACACAGGATTTGTCAAATGATCGAAATTTCGGTATTTAGTCATATGTAATATGAATTTTGTTTTGAATTTATAGATAAATTATAATATTATCACACACACTTCAAATATTACATATTTAAATTCTACATTTTCCTAAGATTAAAATAATGTTTTGAGATGGCATAGAATCAAATATTGGTACCTAAACATATTAAAGATGTTTTATATGATCAATACGAATGTAAATTAAATAGTGTTTTACAAATTATAAGATTATAAATATTGTATTAATTCAACAAAATTTGAAGTACACGCATAATTAAATATCTGTTATAAACATAGCTCACTAATTATTATACGATAATGGTTCGTAAATCATTATTTAACTGATTTAACAATTCACTGTTTGATTTTAAACTTATTATAGATGTTCAATAGCTTATATGTTTTTTTTAAAAAAAATCATGGTCAATACGATAATGGTTCGTAAATCATTATTTAACTGATTTAACAATTCACTGTTTAATTTTAAACTTGTTATAGATATTCAATAGCTTATATGTTTTTTTTTTAAATCATGGTCAAACTTCCTATCTCTAATAGTCTAATTAGATGTAACGGGTTAGTAAAAATTAGTGTGATTTAAATGACATTAAATACTTTTTTACTCATATGAATTATAACTAATAGGTCATACCAATTAAACCCATGATCCATAGATAGCATAGATTAAAAAGAGTAAAGATTAGAAATTTGAAGGGAAATTAAAATTAAGATTAAATATGGTTATGAGACATCATCCTTATTATTTTTGTTTACTAGTATAGGTATATGTTACCATCTTTATCTAAAATAAGTAGTTTAAGTCTATTTATACTTTTCACTCTGGATAACACCACACACAACTATTCATGTCTAAAGACTATCTTTCAGATACAACCCACCATGGATAGATGCAAATATAAATAGATGTTTACACATTTGAACAATTTGTAAAATTTTTATGTAGTATCAACAGATCATTTTACGTAAATCATGTAATGTGTTGTAGTGGTAGGAAGTTTAGGTTTCTCAATAGAGACCCAAGTTCAATTCTCACTTACAACACTTTGGGGGGGGGGCATGGGTGGCTCAATGAAGGAAGGCTGGGATCTTTGTGATATCCAGTTCGATCCTGATGGCATCCGGGTTTTACCGTCAGTGGGCCTTTGGGTGGGTGGGTTTTCCCTGAAACTGGAGATAACTTGGAGGCGCTTAAGGGCTTTGTACGGCTGGTCAGCTGGCGATGGCCTTTAGCCATTGGATCACCCCGTACAGAGTACTAGGCATTCTATGTTTGTTGGCCGTTAAAAAAAATGAAGCTTAAGTTGATTCTAAATAGCTTCCAGAGTTAGAAACTTTAAGTTCATTAATTAGATGTTTTGTATTGTATGAAACTTGAAGTTTGTATTAATAATTTTGTATTTTATTAATCGACTAATCATTGAATTATTTGAATTTTAGTCAAAGATTGCTAAAGATTATCATTAATGTCGTTAATAAATTGTATTTTGAATTAAATTTATTATAGAAAAAATAAGTTTTATAATTGATATATTGCCTATGTGAATTTTATGTAGACATGCTAGTTAGAGGCTATGTGTTCGTAATAGGTTTGCTTTAATAGTCTAGATAAAAGGTAGATTTGACTAAATTAATCAATAATTTTAAGCATGTCATCTTATTTGACTGACTAAATTGATTAATCAATAATCTTCCAATTTTCATTTGTCCATTTACCAATTCACTAGGGGGTGCATGGTTCGGTTTCAGACTCGAATTGAAATTAAGAATATTTCTTTCAACCAAATAATGAGAGAGAACCCTTTGAATAATATTACATCAGAGCACTCCAACCAGACTCTTTTAAACCTCTATATATACATAGTAAATATATATGGTTTTCATTTGGCAACCATTGCCACACTTCATAATGCACTTCATTTGTTTGCTAAGGGTAAACTAGAAAACTTGTCAACTGGCACCAAAAGAAACCATACCAAGATATCTTGGAATTAATTACATATATCTATCTTCTTCCTTAACAGAGATGCATTTATGAATTGTACTGTACAAGTGATTTCATGGCACAGAAGGTACACACATTGTCCGAAAGCTAAATCATGAAAAAATGAAGTACTCCATTTTGCAAGCATACATTGTCCTTGATCTAAACCGTTATAACTGCCAAAAAGATTCATAAAATCGTATCTTACTTCCACCTCAACGACTGCCTTATTCCAGTGTAGATGAGTCCTAAGGATCGGCCGATCAAACAAACCAAAAAGAAAGAAACCGCATCGCTGATTTTGGCAACAACTGTCCTTACAATCGGCATTGTAATATCAGCCATTTCAAGATATAAGCTGAAGTAGTACCTCCTGCAACAAAAAGAAAACTATTATTACGGAAGCCCAAATATAGGGCATTCTGATTATTATTTAACAAATAATTTAGAGGTGGCAATGACAGTTGTGTATAGAGAATTAGAGCATACCAACCCACGAGGGCCCTTAATTCTTTGGTCCGTTTGACAGGTACACGAACAGAGCTGATTACGGCAGCACATAAAGGAGACACCAACGGTCTAGATTTCCTTAAACTAAGATTCTTAAACCAACCAAACTTTTCAGTCTTGCCCTTGCTAGATTCTGTAATGGGTTGACTTTGCAGTATGCGAAGGTCAAAACGATCCTCGTACATAGATGCAACTGTCTCCATGTTCAGAACAAACCACTGGTTCAGTGACACCTGTCAATAAAAGATTTTAGTTCCACATTACAGATGAAGGGCAGTTTTTAACCGTTTACCTTTCCTGCATTTTCTCTAAATTATATGCGCCGTCTAAAAATGATGAAAATTTAGAACGATGCTCAATATCATGCAACTGCTGTTTTTGCCATTTTTGTTGAATATATAACTAATTTTATGCATAAATCAAATGCATAAAAGCACAAAACAATGTTCTAAAGCTTTGTGAAAATAGTGAAAAACAGTTTTATATCAGCCTTTAAAGATTAAATTTAACTTTTAAAAAATGTGTATTAATATATAGTAGAATTACAAATTAATATTGAACATTAAGATGACATAATCGATTATTGGTTCCATTTTAAAGGTCTAGTGAGATCTTTCTAATGATATAATTTGTGCAATATAACTTATATTTTTATGTAAAATATTCAACAAGGGTTTGGATCTCTTCAGAACTTCAACAAAAATTAAAAACTTCAAGAACTCCTAAGAAGTAACAACCAATCATTTTATTTAATCATTTTATATATTTAACTATTTTACGTAATCATGTAATTACATATATTAAATGAATAACGGACTAACCTACCCTCAAATAATATTAAATATGAAAAATAATCAAATAAAAAGATTGGTTGTTAAGAGTTCTTAAATTATTTGGAAGTTCTGAAATGATCTTGATCCTATTTAGCAATTACGTATGTTAACCAAAACATGTTAGGAGTGTGAAATAATTCATACTTTGGTAAATAATTCTAAAAAATCAAAATATATAGACATCATATCTTAATTTGAAAGTAAACCTCATTCCGTAATCTCTGAAGTGCTCGGGTAGACAAGTCACACAAATTCAAACCTAGGCTGTTCACTTCATTTGACATGTCACTGTCTACAGAAATTAGCTCCAAATAAATACTTGCAATTCCATCAGCCAACGCGATGACCAAATCTTCCAACACATTAGCCCCCCAAGAAACAAAAAAATCATAATCATAACAACATTCTTGGCTGTCAACAGACAAACTTGCATTAGAAAAACTACCTTCAAAGTTCAAATTAAACCATACACAATCATAATATGCCAATAATGCAATGTGTCTTTTATTCATACCTTAGAGAACCAAATCTAAGAATGTAAACTAGCTCCGAATATAGATCCTCTTTCCCTGACTTTTTAATGTTTTGTAAAACCGAGTTGTCTCCTTTTAACTTCTCAAATAAAGCAGGGGGGAATTCCTGATGAAAGAATTTTTTGTTAAAAAATCATAACATGAAATATGGTTTTAAACGCAGAAACTATAGAATATAATCTAAGTTTCCAGTATACCTTGATGGATTTTCTGTTTCTCAACAAAAGCTCTTCTTTCAGCCAATCAATGCATATAGACAGCGACGATTTCTGTAAGGTTTCAGAAAAAACCATTTGTAGACTTTTTAAGTCTGCAGTTGAATTACTGTTAGAGATATTATCCACCTGTAATCCAGTTATTGAGCCTTTTTGAATTAGATAGATATCTGAACTATAAACTAAACCAATATACAGAAAGAGTGTGTTTACCTCATTTTTAAGCCATTTAAAAGAAGCCCACATCAACCGAAACCTGGGGCCCACTGCAATGGCAGACAAACTTGAAGGTTGTCTAGCAGTTTGTCCTAATTCCGTACTTTCTTTTTCAAGTTTGGTCTCATTTTCTATAGCTGTTATGGAATCTATAAGTTTGCGTTCCACAATATCCCACGAAAACTCTAAGGTAGCCTCACCATCCTTGTTATTCTTCATAGTACTGCACTTTTTGAAAAGATAGACAACAGATAAAACATATATGAGATATGCGACATGCATAGATAATAGATAGATTGTATTTACAAACTAGATAATATTTTATTTCTTTGTGGTACCTTGCTTACCTACCAGAAATGGGATCGGGCGCCACATCATCACTCGACCTTTTCCTTCCAGAACCTAAAAATGGCCCGTCAGCAGGTACAGCTACAGCCATATGCGCAAGAATAATAATAGTCATGAGGAGCACTTGATCGGCTACAGGAATCCATCCTAAAGAACTGCCAGGCGTACTTATTAGAGTTCCCAAACAGTAACACTTCATTTGATTCGCCTTCTGATAATGATTTATTCTCAAGTTAGTGAAGCAGAAGCCACGAAACTTGTGAGTGGTGTGCATAGCTCTACCACAGGCAGCATAATACTTCCTGCTAATCAATAGCAGTTGAAATAATAATCAGAAGTCACAAACAAAATGATAAAATAGTGCATTTGTGTTACTTATCGGCAGGTAGCAGAGGGCGTATATATACAAGGGCACATGTTAAGTAAAGAATAAGACCTGCGGTGTTGAGCATATACCCCGTTTGGCATGAAGTTTAGCTCAGGTCCAAGCAAGGGGAGCTTAATAAATGGCCGGACAGCAACATATTCTGTCATTAGTCTAATTTCCTGCCTCTTAAAACAATAATAAAAGAAATTCAAATAATAATATTAAGATGTAAGAATATAGGGCATGTATGACAGACAATTTCCACAGCAGTCGGCAGGCATCTATATCTATAAAATGAGCTGCCTAATGTAATTGTATTCACCTTATTATACTTCAATTTGCAAATTTGGCCTAGAAATGTTGAAATAGGAAGTCTCATATAAATCACAGAGTTGAGCTCAACAGGTAATTAATTTAGCCAGAATTTATAGTGACGCAACGAATGTGAATCACGATATAGACATTGTAAATTAAATGAAGCACCGAGAATGAAAAATGTAGAGTAGATAAGATTAGATATAAGGTGTTAATATGATATAGTGAGGAATGCAATTACATACCAGGCGTGAAATGCAGAAACCCTAGAAGAGTATTTGTGGAATGTTAGGGCAGTGAGAAAAAGAGAAGGAATGGATTAGGAATTTAGTATGACGTGTCCGTGCGAATAAGTATTGTTTTTATGGAGATGAAGTCAAAAGTGATTGATATAATATCTGTAGAGTGAATAATTACCTTATGACGGTGGTGATGAAGGTATTTATAACCGGGAATGATGGAATGTGATTGGTGGAGTTGTCATTGTATAGGATATTTTTTTCTTCCTGAATGGACATATGTCACACCTTGATAGGTGTGACAGCCTGGCCATGTGCATGGTTGTTATCAGGTGTCCAGCTACCCTTCTTTCATTGGCTAACGTCCTTGTCAGGGATCATTATGGCGATCTTCTAGAACTATATTGTTACAACTGCTCCTCTTTTCCATGTAAGAACTCTTTATTGTTTCTTCCTTATGTGGGGCTTCTCGTGGTCCGCGGAACTTCTTTCGCGGGTATCGTTAATGACCCGTGGGTGCTATTGGTGATCTGCGGATCTCTTTCTTTGGCTTGCTCACTTTTGTTACCCTACCTCTATAGTGTTGCTACCCAATTTACTAGCCCTTCGAACAAATCTGCTACCAAATCAATCCCATCTGCTACCCGAGTATCTTTTTCTTCAATAGTAATTTGCCAATTTTATATATCCGAAATTCATCCCATATGAACCCTCAACCTAATATGTGAAGTGTATGTGTTCTTTTTTCTCCCATCTTCATCACATGTTCATTTCAATTTATGACTAATTTTTTTATTAAGATTTGGAATACCATTAGAGTATATAAAAAAATTTATATAGTGTTTTTAATCATATATTGAGTGATTAGCATAATAGATTGATCAAATGTATGTTCAGTTTCTTAAAATTTATCATTATGAATATAAATTATCATATTTCTATGCCTAAGAAGTAAGTGATATATAACTTGACAATAGTTAGCTGGATGGTCTAGATGAAACCTTAAGATTTAGTTTCAATTATGTTTGTTTGAAGCATGATTTTAACCTTTCATTCATTCACTTTACCAAGCCACTAACGCATTTAGTTTTCCGGAAATTCATTATGAAATAGAGGGTGACTGTGAGGGTGATTTTCCTTTTATGTGATGTGATATATATTAGATCCTTCTGTGAAACAAATATTGATTGTAGAAGAATACGGCAATGCGCTTTAATAATCATAGTTAGTTATTTGATTAGTTATATTTTGTAAAACTCGATTAATACCCAACGGGATTTGAGTTATGTGAAAAGCCTATACCTATTGTTAGCCGTGTTACTGTCAAAAATAGCAAAAATGTAAATTTTTAATGTGCAAAAATACATTAGAAAAATGAGTATGTTGGTTAATGGGTCAAAAATCATAATTGTTAACATTTTTGCTGGTTCAAATGAAAATTTTGTTTAGTTTTTTAAAGGGCACTCTTTTTCATAAATTGGTAACTACTTGAAACACAAGATGGTATATCGACTTACTTGGCTGCATGAATTGGTGAAAGTGTGAACTTGGTTTATGTGTTAAATATGAAAGTTTGTTTTATCAATTTAGTAATGATTTTGATGGTTTTTGCTCACATATTAATAAATTTTATTACTCTTGCAGATTTTGTTTGTGATTTTAAAGCCTGATGTATTTAAAAGCCCTACTTCAAATACTTATGTTGTATTTGGTGAGGCCAAAATAGAAAATTTAAGCTCAACAGAGTCAGCCGACAGAACAGTTTGAAGCCCCTAATCTAGGTAACAATTCAACTGAGTCTGAGCCGAAGACCTCAGCCATGGCTCAAGATGATGAATACTTTGATGAGAACGGGGTGGAGGCCAAGGACATTGAGTTGTTTATGACTCAAGCTGGGGTGTCCAAGCCAAAGGCGGTCAAAATTCCCCAATGAGATATAGTATCGGTTATTAATGAAATATTACCTTGCAACGATTCATACAGCAAGCCATACACCAACAATGGGGTTCACATGGCATTGAGTAAATGACTAGTTTGTGTGACTAGATTGGTAGTCAACTAATTTCAAATAATTAGTTAAAATTGTATGCAAAGTATTAATTCGTATTCGGATTTTAGTATGTTACCATGGATTTTGAAGGATTTATGTGTCATTTGGATTCTTTATGACGTTGCTATTTCCCAATTACTGTATAATTATTAATCATTAACTATAGTCATTCAGAGCTCTAACCGAACACATAAACAATTTATTTAGCACAAAATAATTCAAATGGGTAAAATAGTCATTCTGCACAATCATTCACAAGTCCAACCAAAAAGTATTTACTGGCTCAACACTTAATGATTTAGAGTCTCTTACCCATACAGACCTCTTAGTAGTTCAGCACTTGTCAAACAGCCCAACATGATCAAAGTAAGTCATGCGAGGTAGGGATCGATATGTTAAGGAATGAGTCACGTCACATTCTTACCTTTCTAAAAGATTTCATGACAAATTTCTCAGCCATTAAGATGTTATATCACATGTCACACGTAATCTTAATGATACAAACATTGGTTTCCTCCATATAAGTATTGACTTTGTATTCATATATATATATATATATATCATTACCTCGCTCGCATCGACTCTTGTCAATACGAGGAGCGGATAACTACTTCTTTTCATAGACATATTGGCTATTTACTCATATCCATTCTTCTTTCCCAATAACATTTGAGCATGTGCCACACATCTCTAACATCGTAAACATAATACGCACCACCGAATCATGTTATTCATGAAACCTGAAATATTAAAATCGGTGTTCTAACTAAAATTACAGCAAATCAAAGGTAATATAAATTAAAATTTTCTTTCTAATTCTTATTTCTCCACTCACAACACATCATTTAAGCCAACACCCCTCCTCTTTCACTTTTTCCTCTTACATCGTTCTCTACATAATCAAATCCTCAATTGCACCACTTAAAATTTTATTACTAAACTCAGTATCATATGATAGATTACCATATACTTTATTCATTTTTGTGAGCTTGCCTAATGTTAGTGATCACTTATGCTACTGACTTTAATAAAGAAATAATAATAATAATAATATGGGAAGAAGTCACACGGGGTGTTGGCGCAGTTGGCTAGCGCGTAGGTCTCATAGCAATAGAGTGAATCTGAGGTCGAGAGTTCGAGCCTCTCTCACCCCAATACATTTTTATTCACATAATATTTAATTTATTTAGACTTTCATCTTCAAAAACCCTAATCTCTTAAATACCGAGACAAGCACCAGATAGCCCAGTTCTTCATAAAATCCAACCTCCACCAACCTTCAAGCTCTAGACCATCAATCGCAATGGGCAAACAGAGCAAAAGTAAGAATTATTAATTACTCCTACATACCTTTACAACTGTTATTCTTTTTTAAATACGTATGCATAATATTCTATCTGAATTTGCAGAGAGCAAGAACAAGAGAATCACACTGAAGCAGAAGGCCAAGGTGCTAAAGAAGGTAAAGCTGCACCACAAAAAGAAGGCCACTGAGGCCAAGAAGCTCGGCATGAACAAAAAACCTAAACTTGACAAGGACCAAACTGCCCCTAATGACTGGCCTTTGAAGGAACAAGAGATCAAGGCTCTCGAGGCTCGGAAGGCCAAGATTCTTGAAGAAAATCAACACAAGAAAGCTGCTGCCACTAAAGAGAAGGTATTGTTAAAGTTTCTTAATTTTTAATATTGAGCAACATAGGCCTACCATTAACGTTAGGGATGTGCACTGTTCGGTTCAGTTCGGTTATTAGCCTAAACCGAAACCGAAGTCATGGGTTAATCTGTTTTGTTAACCAATCGTTTTCGGTTAATCGGTTCGGTTGTATTTTGTTAGGTTGTTGTTTTTGGTTTGGTTCGGTTAATAATCAATATCAAAGTTGGGAATTTTTTTTTTGCTTAGAAATACATTAAATCGAGATATAAATACATAAAATACATGAAATTGAGGTATAAATAATTCAAATACATAAAATGGATGCATAAAAGCTAGAAATATGTGAAAATATGAATGGTTGTGTTTGGTTAACCGAGGGTACAATAAAAAATTGATAATTGATTTTTGGTTTTTGGTTAATCAGTATTCGATTATTTTCAGTTTGGTTTTGTCAGTTTTTGGTTTGATTTCGATTATTGTCACACCTATTTAAAGTTAACATTGAACTGATGATGATTCTTTTATGTAGAAGTAACTAACACGCTCGTGAATAAACATTTTCTTTTTCATTATTATGTTCTCTTTGAAAAAAAGAATGATATAAGATGTTTCTTTAGGTTTTGAAGCAGAAGCTTGGGCAATTGGATCGCGATGATGATGGTACAAATCGGTCTGAGCATGATGATTTTACATCGATGAATAAGACACGTGGTGAGTAGCAATATACTGTCTCTTGGAGTTTATCCACTTGCTTATTTGTTTTTATTTTTCTAAAACCGTTGTTGATTGCACAGACAATTCGGAGAGGTCTTTCTACAAGGAGTTAGCAAAAGTTATCGAAGCATCAGATGTCATATTGGAAGTGCTTGATGCTCGGGACCCGCTTGGTACTCGTTCTGCTGACATGGAGAAGATGGTTATGCAAGCCGGTCCAGATAAGCATCTTGTTTTGCTCTTAAATAAGATAGATCTTGTTCCTCGTGAAGCTGCTGAAAAGTGGCTCAAGTATCTTAGAGAGGAACTGCCAGCCGTCGCTTTTAAATGTAGTACACAAGAACAAAGGTCTAATCTTGGGTGGAAGTCGTCAAAAGCTGCAAAGAAAACAAGCAATCTGTTACAAACAAGTGATTGTCTTGGAGCCGAAACTCTCATAAAACTGCTTAAAAATTACTCAAGAAGTCATGAGGTATTATCATCTATTATTATTATTATTATTATTATTATTTATTATTATTATTATTATTATTATCTTTGTTTATGGTTTCATTTAATAATGTATATTGTTACAGCTTAAAAAATCAATCACGGTGGGTGTGGTGGGCCTACCGAATGTAGGTAAGAGTAGTCTTATTAACAGTTTGAAGAGATGCCATGTTGTCAATGTCGGGGCTACACCTGGACTCACAAGAACCATGCAAGAAGTCCAGCTGGACAAGAATGTTAAACTTCTGGACTGTCCCGGTGTCGTGATGCTTAAATCTGGGGAGAATGATGCTGCTGTTGCACTTAGAAACTGCAAACGAATCGAGAAGCTAGAGGACCCTGTGGGCCCAGGTAACCTACTTTCATAAGTTTTTGACTTTATCTTCTAAATACCCATACATATGGCCATACGAGCATGTATCTAATTGGTTATTTACGGATTGCAGTGAAGGAGATCTTGAAATTATGCCCTGTGGAAACATTAACAATGATATACAAACTTTCCAGCTTCGACTCGGTTGATGATTTTCTTTTTAAGGTGGCTACTTTAAGAGGCAAGCTTAAAAAAGGAGGTATTGTGGACACTAGTGCTGCTGCTAGAATCGTGTTACACGATTGGAATGAAGGTGCGTATCGTTTGACCGGTCAACTCTATCCAATACAAACATGTATGCTTATTAGCCACATTCTTTGTAGGTAAAATTCCATTTTACACAATGCCTCCAACTAGAAACAACGGTGAGGTTATGGAGGCATATATAGTTTCTGAACTTGGAAAGGAGTTTAATGTGGATGAAGTTTATGGAACCGACTCTTCGATTATTGGCAGCTTAAAATCTGTAGATGATTTTAACTCTGCTACAATCGTGCCTGATATTCCTGTTGCTTTTGACGAAACAATGCTCGAGGTTTGTATTCTTTCCACAATGTTATCAGGATTAATTTCATATATACCTTTACAAACTTGAAAATTTTCATATATAACTTTTATGAAATTTTACTTAATGGCCATTCTACCCCTTTCTATTATATTGTTTTTAAATCCTGTTTGCTATTTGGATTTTAATCGACATCAGCGATAGTAAACCGAACTATTGTCTTCCTCTTTTTGTTTTCTCGAGGACAGATAATCAAGCAGTCATATCTGTATGTTCGGCGATGTGGTATAATTGTATGATAATTGAACAATTAGCAATCTGATATTTTGAGAAACTCTTGTTTATGGGTAAAAAATAAAAACAAGAAGTTAAAAATGGGTAAAAAAAGGTTTAAGCTAAAACGGTAAATAAAATAAACTTGAAGTTAAAGATAGGCGTATATGAACTTTTAAAGTTTCAGAAAAATAAGCGTGAAATGGTCATTTATTACATTGTTTTTAATGAATTGGGTATATTTGATATTTTAACTACTTTGTAAGGGATGCATATGATATTTTTAGTTTTGCATGGGTATAAATGATTTTAACACATTTTGTCATTTTTTGAGCATAAAATATCTATTTTGTTTTTACAGAATGAAAAGCAATTAGGAAGCGAGAATCTAGTACAAAATGTAAATCGAGGCGAGGATGAATACATGGTTGATAATAATGATTCAGAAGAGGTGACGGTAAAAAATTCAAGTAGTCGACAAAACGAGAAGTTGTATGCTGCTGAAGGTGTTTTAAACACGAAGTTGAGGAAAGCTGAAAAGAAGAGGAGGAAAAAGGCGAATAAGTTAGTTCCAATGGATGGTGATTATGAATTGAAGGTTGATAATAATATGAATGGATCTGCAATGGATGTCGGCGATGAGGGTGATGATGACGCGTTGGTTAATGGGGCCATGAATAACAGATTTGCGTTGCCGGATTCGGCTCTGGAGCTTGAGTAGGATTTTAAGGAACATATGAGTTGTGTATTTTGGTTTGGTTTTGTTTACACCAACAATTTTGACATGTTTTCATTTTTGCTTTTAGATATTAAAAAACTTGAATTATTTTGTAGATTGTTGTTGGATAATGGGTATGGTAATGTTATGGACCGTCTTACTTTGATTGTATGGGCAATTAATGTGGGATTTTTATAGGTTGGTTTTTTCACCTATCAGATCAGTCTTTTAAGTTGAGTTTTTTTGTTTGGGCTGTAACAAGTAATTTCTGAAGTTGAGTAAAAGCAAGTTATAAAGTCGAGACTAAATCGTAATTGCTAGTCTGATAAGTGTGAATGTATATACTTATTATTTAAGAGGTGTATGAAAAAGGTTATGCCCTGCTTGCGGTGCGCGCATATAATGTATATATGTGTGAACCCTTGGGTGGGCAAAAGTAAAATTGCACTAATTTTGACGTTATTTTACTAATCTCGTGAAAATAACGTTAAAAGTGGCGGAAGGTTAATCAGGCATCATGTGGTGGCGTTGATAGCCGAAAGACAAGGGCACATGCACCGATCAGCCGGTGTCCCGATGATTGAGTGCTATGTGCCTTATGTCCAAGGCTTGATGCAAAACTACTATCGAGCCGGGGGTCTCACCGGAAGCAGCCTCTCTATCCCTATGGGATAGAGGTAAGGCTGTCTACATCTTACCCTCCTCAGACCCTACCATAGCATTGCTATTGGTGGGATATACTGAGTACGATGATGATGATGATGATGATGATGATGATGATGATGAAAAAGGTCAAGGGTTATGTCATGTTAGGTCTTTGTATTTGACCATGTACCTGAATATTTTTCTCAATTCTAGAAAGCAGAATAAAAATTCGGTTGGTCAGCTGGAACTATTCTTTAAAGTTTAATGGCCACAATCAGCCTAGCCGTCTTTCATAATTATATTTTTATTTTTCTTAGTTGAAGTTTAGAAAATATTTTGTTGAATATAGAAATTGTTTAGAACTTTAGATGGCCACCTTCAAATCTTCAATCTATAAATTATATTAATCAGAAGACTATAAGAACAGGAGAAATATCCTTTTCCTTTTAACTGTGATATCAAATAATTTTTTTCTTTAATATCATTTTCTAAAAATCTACTTTTAATTACATTAGTGTACATCATAAGACTACAACTCTTAATAATTTGCAGATAAACATTATTTCAACACACCCCAAGACATCTATTTATTCGTTTACAATACTTTTTCTTGCTGTCATTATATCTACCAAATACTATATAGGGCGGCTAAAATAAATGATATCTGTAAAGTTAGACTCGCTACTAAAGAAAGGAGTCATAAACCTTCAACTCATCAAGGAAAATCTTTTATTTCGATTCTACTTGCTCTTGACGCCAACAATTTCTCTAAGACTACATAATACATGTATATTGTAGAATTCTTGTAATTCTATAATCAAGATTGGCTTTGTATTAAATACATATAAACATAATATTACCCGATCAGAAAACTCCACCATTTTCGAAAACGAAATGGAACTCTTTTTCCACTTTTTAATAAAACCATTATTAGATTAAATGCTTAATAATTTATGACGTAAGTATAGCACTTTTGTTTTGTTCTTCAAAGGTGCATCGACTATATATTGTATAATTTCATGATGTGCTAATAGTTAAATGGATTATTTATATAATTTTGTATGTAAATATGTATGAAAATGTATTAAACCATGACATAAACACAAAGCATATCCGAAAATTCATACTTAATACTTTGAATAAAACACCGCGTGGCATTTCCGTGATTTCCTGGCACCTACCGGGCATTTACATAAACCCACCCCAAAGTCCTCGTTAACTCTTTCCGTATTGTATTTCAAAACCCCATAAATCTTCAATTCAATCTCACGGATTTATTATTATTATTATTATTATTATTATCACCTTCCCCTTCCACACTCTCTCCTCAATTCCGTTGTTGCAGAAGACTAATAATTAATTAGGTCATGGGCCAGCAGTCGTTGATCTACAGTTTTGTGGCCAGAGGCACCGTGATTCTCTCCGAATACACTGAATTCACCGGCAATTTCACCACCATCGCTGCTCAATGTCTCCAGAAGCTTCCTGCTACCAACAACAAGTTCACCTATAACTGTGACGGCCACACGTTTAACTACCTGGTCGAAGACGGATTCAGTGAGTCAGATCTGGTCTATATTTCTATTTTAAGTATCTGCTCGTGAGAATTGATTATGATTTATGAATGCTAGCCGATTTGATTGTTTATGTTTTGGTAGCTTATATATTGATGCGAATTGTAGGTTATTAGGTTTAATGAGCGATCTATATCAATGCTAGGTTAATTTGGCATGAATATGAATACTCGTTTTAAAGTATGAGGTGCTGCCTGTTTGGTTTGTTTCTTGTTGATGAAGTTAATGCGTATGTGTGTTTGCTATTTTGCTGTATTGTTGATTGAATGTGAATCTAAGATGTGTGATGTTATTGTTACTTCTGTTGTGGTTTGGACCTGAATGAATCAAGTAAATATCAGTAGCTAGTTTTTAATGTAAAGTTTCATTTCTTATTTAACTGCAGCGATGTTTATGGTTTTTGGACCTAAAGTGTCTTTGAACTGTTAAAGTACGCAAGTTTTGCTTCAATCTGTTTACATTTTGCATGCTAGGTTACGTGCTGACATGTAAATGTTACGGTTGTTTGTGCGGGTTTGTATTTTTTTTGGTATTTACTTAGTGTAGGTATATAATATCTGATTGATTAATGTTGTAGCTTGTGATTGAAATAACTTATTGAGTTTGTCACAAATTTTGGGAATTCTGGTTCTCAGCAGGTTGAAACCAGTTATTGTAACTTAAGACACATTACCTTGATGCTTTGTTCTTACTGTCATAGACTTGATGCACTAATCATGTTATAATATACCAGTCATCTACTGATTCATCGTTTAGAAATCTGTTTTACATGTAATTGCTAAATACATCAGTTTGTAGTTTAAATCCAAGGTCCTAAATTTTGTTGAAAATGCCTGGATTAATATATTTATTTGGCTAATATTATTATATGAATATACACTTGAGGCATGAACTCACTTGATTTTTCCATCACATGTTGATTAACAATTATCTTCTCTATTTGTGAAGCATACTGTGTTGTTGCGGTTGAATCCATCGGCAGGCAGGTTCCAATTGCTTTTCTTGAACGCATTAAAGATGACTTCACCAAGAAATATGGCGGTGGGAAAGCTGCAACAGCTACCGCCAACAGTCTGAACAAAGAATTCGGGTATTCTCACACTCCATATTTTATGTCATCACACATATTAACTATTGAGTTTAATTTCCTTAAGTTTCATGCGTTCAAGCAAACCTTATTATTATTATTGTTGTTGTTGTTGCAGCCCCAAGCTGAAGGAACAGATGCAGTATTGTGTTGACCATCCAGAAGAAATCAGTAAGCTTTCAAAGGTCAAAGCTCAAGTTTCAGAAGTCAAAGGGGTAATGATGGAAAACATTGAGAAGGTAAGCTTGTAAAATCCTTGCTTTTTTTACAACACGTAGCATATAGCATATATAATGAAGGAAATGAAGTTATATTATTGGTAGCATATAATTTTTTATTTATGCACCGTAGGTTCTTGACCGTGGAGAGAAGATTGAGATTCTGGTAGATAAAACAGAGAACCTACGCTCTCAGGTCAGTGAATTCAAACCAATTATTTGATTAATCGGTTTTCTTTACTCATTGTTTATATGATTTCAATATGTGTTCCAACTGTTGTAAGTTAGCAAGTTCTATAGAGGTTATGGAATTTTAAAATTGATATGCATGGGTAATGTGATGTTATGTTGCAGGCGCAAGATTTTAGGACCCAAGGCACTCAGATGAGAAGGAAGATGTGGTTGCAAAACATGAAGATAAAGCTGATAGTTCTTGGGATCATAATCGCCTTGATTCTCATTATAGTTATATCAGCGTGCGGTGGTTTCAACTGTGGCAAGTGAAACCACGTTCATCGATCCGAAAACTGTTCTTTGTTTCTTTTTCATTGGAATTCTTATTTGTTCTTTTAGGCTGGATGATATTAAAGTTTTCTATTTGCAGACGCTATGTGTGTATAGCTTGTACTTTTATGGAATTTTTGATATATACATATTAGGAAATCTCGGTTTTGGAACAATTAAACTTGACTCTGTTTTTCCCTTTTTCGTTCTCGTCTTCACACTTGTTTGCTTTCTCTTACCCGTTAATAGTAGAAATGAGGCGGGTTTACGTGGGTTGGAATTATATACTGTGACTTGCAAGTGTATTTGAGCTTCTTAGATGAGATAGAGGGGAATCTTGGGTTTCATAAATTGTTCAAACCAACCAAACAGCTTATACTGCACTAAAGCAAGTCAGTCGGTTTGAGATCTAAATGGTTTGGCTTGGTGGTTTAGCTGTTTCATCCAGTTTGGTACTTTGAACAGTGTGGAAAACAGAATTGTCTTAACCTTTATTGTTCATATTTTTTAAACATGTAGTTCGTATTATCGTATATGAACTATAATCATGTGCCATTTCAACACAACCAGATGATCTTGAAAAATCAGTTCAAACTGAAACACCATCAAATTGGTAAAACCAGCCTGCCAAGCTGAACCATCCAACTCGACCTACATGGTTGTCGTTCTCCAAAACAGTAGCGATAATTTTTGCCAAACCCTACAAATGATGATCGTAAACCCCCTAGAAACCAACCAACTGTTTTGCCTTGTTATCAATATGACCAATTTCCCATTTCTTCTCTGTTTCTCAGTAGACTACACCTTAAGAAAAGTTTGAAGCTTCGGTAGACGATCTTTAAGCGGCTCCCACAAAACAGTTGTGCGTACCGAAGTAATGCTAGAATCTCGATGCAACTGACAAACTTAACCATCTCATTACTTCTACACAAGGAATATTAAAAAAGAAAGCAATAAAATGCAAACAAATAACTTGAGTAGCAAGCCTTGATGATCTCTTCAATAGCTACTGTCTAAGTCTTGCACTCTTTCTGATTGTTGTCCCATACGGGCCGCCTTCTCAGACCCAACCATGGGCTTATTTCTAATTACCAAAGCCCAATTTACTTTTTTTCATAATTAAAAAACCCACAACGCATAGCCTAACCAACATTCATACTTTGACATTATTTTTTTCTAGTGAAATAAGCAGTAGTCAAATGGGAAATAGATGGGCTGACAACTTGATAAAACACTAATATTTGCAAGCATCATCTTCTAGCCATACCTCAGTAAATGCATTATTTATTTTATTTGTTAACTTATTATGGTAAAAGAAAGAGCTAACTGCTAATTGATTGCTTATAAGAAATAAAAATGTGTATTCGGCGGTATGGTTTTCCGGGGAATGCCCAAATCAAACTCTGAAGTCAGTGTGGGTCCGGTTAAGACAACATAGTCTGACCAGAATGGGGCAACGGGGCTCTCCAGATTGAAAGTGCGGTAGCCTAACACACAAGAAAGTCGCTATTGTAAAAGAATTAAAAAAAATAGCAAAAGTCAAAAATATAAAATAATAGATTGATAGAATAAGAAAATTTTCTAATTAGTTAGTTAAAGTAAAAATAAAAAATAAAATTGTATTATTTGATAAATATATTTAAACTAAATAAGTTTTCTAGCTAACAATATCTAGAAAAAAGCAACTCTATATAATTCCACTCTCTGTCTTTTCTATTAGATATACTATGTATCTTAATTTCTATTGGATCTATTTAACACTAATAGTGTAGATATATACTTAAGGGTACAATCTTCTAAATCTAAGAATGGTAGAAAAACCCAATGGATCGCAAATATAACACAACATAGAATAAAATATAACATTGTGTTTAAGATGTTGTGAGTGGAGGGGAGAGAAATGTAGTGATATTTTTGTATATTTGAAAAGTTCCTGTAGCACTCTATAAATTTTTAATATATTTTGAAAGTGGTTGTGAGTGAGTGAGAGAGAAAAGGTAATGATAAAGGTATAAAAAAATATTATTTAATTGAGAAAGAGAGAAAAAAATGAAATGTGTTTTAATATAATTTTGGATTTGGAGATAGAGGAAAGGATGAGGATGCTCTAAGAGCATTCCCAATCCATTCTTCAAACTATGTGCGAGAGTTCTCCATTTTTTTGAGATGGTTAAACGTGATTGTAAGAGGATGAAAGAGAAAATGTTACTATTCATGGTTAAATTTGGAGAAACACACTGTTCACATATATAAGTAATTTTTAATGTTTTTTAAAGTGGTTGTGAGTAAAGGAGCGAGAAAAGGTAATGATAAAAGTATAAAAAAGTTATTATTTAATTGGAAATGAGAGAGTAAAGATGATGTTTTTAGTATAATTATAAAGGTGGAGATAGAGAATGGACTGATTCCCAAAAGCTCCCCTAAATTTTTGTGAGTGAGTTCTGCAAATTATAGGATAGAGTTAGGAGTGGTTGTGAGTAGAGGAGAAAGAAACGTTAATGATTGTTTTGTAAATTTGAGAGACATTGTTTGTCTCACAATTATTTTTAATATTTGTTGAATTGGTTGTGGGTAGAGAAGAGAGAAAACTATAATGATAAAAGCATAAAAAACATTATTTAATTAAACAAGAGAAGAAAATATAGTAATTTTTATTGTAATTATAAATATATGAATGAGGAACTGCTAGGAAATAAGGCGTGCTATCTTTTGAGGACTAGCTTCTTATTGTTTCCCGTGGATTTTTTCTTCGTTTGTCGTTCACAAGACCAAAAAAATAAAAAAAGATATGTACCTATATATTTTCTCCTAGTCACTACAAGGTTTGATTGTGTATAGGCTTAGCTTATTTTAGTATTTAATACTAAAAGCTAATAAGCTATGAAGTTGCAATTTCAAAAGTTGATAACGCTATCAAGTAAGATACAACGTATCTTTAGACTATATATGGTATGGAGCTATGGATAGTATTTTGCTTTTCATCTTACAAAACGACGTCAGCATTACATCATATCTCATTTCATTAAAATAATAAATTTGAAATCAATCAATCTCACCTCAAATAGGAAATCAATCACTGATAGGAAATCATAATTGCCTCCTCTTCAACATTAATTAACAATATTTTCAAGAAGCAACATTATTTTTTGTTCCATTTTTGTATTTCAAACAAATAAATGTTACAATAACTAATCTCAAATGGTTTATTTTGGCGTAATTTTGGTCAAAGATAACATGTGTAAGAAATTAAACAACATTTTTTTTGGGGTAGAAAATAAACATTCTAATTATCTACTAAAAAATAAAATTTGCAATAGCTTAAACATTCATGTCACGTGATGTAGATTAATTAAAAAAAAACGATATGAGTTCATATAATAAATTAAAAAAAATAAACATTGTTTAACACATGTTTATGATCTAGGATTTGTCTTCTAACTTTGTATATAGGGAAAACACTGTAAAATAGTAACAAAGTTTTAAATTTTTTCTAATTAAGTCATTCATATTTTGTTTTGTCTTAATTAGGTCACTTAATTTTTAATTTTTGTTCTAAAATGTGAGGGGCAACTATTATATTATCGTAAATAATATATTTACTGATAAAAAAATAAAAAAATGTTGTTTTGATGACGTTTTAGTTATTTATGAACATATAATATGAAGGAAAAAAGATAGTATTATAACAATTATTGAAAGTTGAGTGACCTTATTGAGTTAAATTTGAAAATTGAGTGACCTAATTAAGACACATTAAAAGTTGAGTGACTTAATTGAAACAAAAATGAAAGTGGAGTGATCTAATTAAGACAAAATATAGTATAAATGACTTAATTGAAACAAACTTGAAACTTAATTACTATTCGTATTTGTCATGCGTGTACGGTAAAATTGTGCTATATATCATAATGTTAGCTAGTAAACTATCCAAGATAATACGAATTCATTCTATTTTGACCATATATAATCTCAATATATATGTTATATAACTTTGTATATTTTTTTTCATATTCTCTTTCGCATGTAATATGGTCCTATGGAGTTATACTATATAACGTAAAGTCTGATATGATATTATATATGGATTATGAGAGAGTGAAGAACTACACCTAAACATCCATAAATATGTATTATGTCTACTTACTAATATTGATAAAATCAAGCAAGATAATTTAGATAAACAAAAATAAAATAGTAAATCAGGTAAGTATGTAACAACTCTTTTTATTAATTTTTGGTTTCTAAGTTGATATACTATTCACTTTTGAAATATATGTTGTAAAAGTTACTCTTGAATTTGTCATCAAATGATCATCATATTTTAGAAAGTTCACCGTGAGAAAAGTTATTTCAAAATGCTATTTACATAGTATGTTAAAACGGTAAACTGTGTACATGTTAACAAAGTTTCCTAAATGATTTTATTGAAATGACTTTGTCATTATTTTATTCTAGAAAATTTCAAAAAACTCAAAATTCTTAACAATTTTCATTTTCATTGTTATATGTAATTATGTATCACTTCAATTGTAAGAAATATTTTGAGATTTATCGTTTTCGTTATTAAACATTAGATTAAAAAAATCTGAATACTACAATTATATCGTGTGTGTATAATAACTAAATAAAGAAACATAACTAAGATTTTTTTTTCTTTCTAAATTGTAGCATGTGTATTAGAAAATTTGAACACATAACTTATTATAAAGAAACTGTAATGACTTTATTACAACTAACACTTAACTCTTTGTCTCTTTGTACGCCAACCGGTAAAAAAAAATAGCTAACAAAATCAGCATGACATCAGTTTTGAAAATAATACCCCTGATCTAAAAGTTTGAGCATTTTCATTATCTTCTATCTCTAAATCCAAAATTACATTAAAAAACACTATACTTTCTTTTATCTTTTTTTAATTAAATATATTTTTCTATATCTTTATCATTATATTTTCTTTCTTTTTTGCTCACAACCACTTTCAACAAATATTAAAAAATTATATCATGCAAAACAAACCATTATGACCTCGTTACAAGAAGGGTGAAATGTGAGTCTTCTTGTAACCACCCTCCAGCGTTTAAATAAGTAACTTTCTCTAGAGAGGGAAAGTATTGAATGAGAAGTGATTGATGTAGTATGGGTGTTGTCCATGATGATTAAGAGGGTATTTAGACTACTCTCATTCACAACCAAACTTTTTATTAAAAAACTAATTTATCTCTCTTTCACATACGCAACCAAACCAAACTCAAATTTTCACTCTCATTCGCAACTCAACAAACCAAGTTTTTTTGTTGAATAAATATATATAACGAGAAGTTTATTGGAAAGAAAGAAGAGTTTCCATCATATTGAGCATTAAAATAATCTTTCGTACCACTAAGGTCGAAACAAAAATTTGATCCATAACCGCGAATAAGAAATTAAAAAAGATTAGAAGTGAAGAATTTAGTGATAGAAATATGTCTAATACTCTTTAAAAAGAGAATTTGTTTTCTATAAATTTAGATTTTTTTTCTTTTTTTAATCGAATATGCTTAAAAAAATTGGGTATGGTCAGTGGGATCTAAATAAAACAGTTATATGCTGGACATAAATAAATTATGGGCTTATCACTTTATTGAAACAAGGTTTGATTAAGGAGCTGCAAATAAATTATGGGTTTTTCACATACAAATTATAGTGGCAGTCACAACCGACTTGAAGTCGGCAGACTCACTAAGTTGGTGAGTGAAATTAAGTTTTCGTTTTCTTATTGTCTCCGTACATCCAACCAACTGATCAAAACCTCCTAAACGGGAGTAGTCTTATAGCCAGGAATGAAAGAGTATGATTGGTTAGGTTGTTACTATCAAAAAGATGTTTTCTTTTATATGGAGGGACACATGGTTGATTTTGATAGGAAGTAACAGTTGGTCATGTGCTACACCGTTAGGGATTATCCAGATGTCTCTTCCTCAATGGTTAAACCATCACGTGCCTTTATGAATGAGGTAAATGTCGCTATCAAGGAATATTTTAGCAAGCTTCTGGAAGAACGCCATAACAAACTGTCCTTTCTTTACAAATGTGAAGTCATTCCTTATCTTTCCCACGGGTGTCTCCCGCATGCTTCTAGAAGAATGCTTCTTTCCTTTATTTCCTATCTTCCGTGAGTTTCTGGACAAGTTGATTGGACTTCTGTTTTTTTTTGGCGGGTGGTTTCCACGGATACTATTCTTAGCATAAATGTCCCGCGGGAATGTTTAATGGGCCAAGGGCTTCTGGGCCCATTTCCAGGACCCTACCTCTATAAGTATACTACAAGCATTAACAATGCTACGTACATATAAATTCTATACCCGTAATCAAACTGAAAATATTTAGAACCAAACATTACAATTATGTGTGTTTTACCAAAAAAAATAATAATAATAATACAAGATTGTTCGGGCCAAAGTTATTAATTGTTTAATGCGTGTGGTTAAAAAAATTATGTTCTATCTTGTATATTTGCTAAAGAAGTTGAATGTGGTGGTGAAGGTTAGAAGATGGTGACACCAGCTGCTAGAAGTCAGTCATCAGTGGATGTGACTATAATGGGGCCACGACGCCGGTGGTTGTGGTGGTGGCATCAGTGACGACAACGATGTAAATAACAAGCATGGTTGTTGTAGGGGAGACGGTGGTGGTGGTGGTGATGAATATGGTGCGGCCATGAGGTACTGACGTCATTGACGTCCGCGATGATGTTGGTGATGGTAAAAGTATGAAAGATTACAATTTGTTTTGGTCGAAAACCGTAGACGTTTGGAAATAATGTCGACTATTTTATTTGTTTACAAGTAAAATAAATTATATTAAAAATTCATATTCCACCGACTAATTAATGACTTTTTAGTTTTCTCGTTAACTTTAACAAATTATTATCCAAAAGTATTTTTTTTAACTTGTAATACAAATATTTCTTAGAATAGTGACTGTTATATTTTTTAAATGGCAATGTACTGGCCACGATTGTGTAATTTTATGATAACTTATATCCCATGGGTATTAAATATATTAAGGAGACAAATTGTAGTAATTTTCAAAACATAAAATCACCCTTTGCCATGATCGCCGTCTAGCATATGATTGGAGGGGAAGTGGGCCCCACTATTTATTACCATATTCGACTTAACATTTTCTTCAAGGTGAATAAAATATGAATTAATGTTTGGGACCCTTTTTTACGTTTTTTGTCCATATATTGACATTCCTTTTAGTTTTCTTTTTTCTACAAAATACAGCTTTTTGCTAACTTTTAACCTTTTTTGATTTATTAATAATCATTTAGTTTAATGATAATCAGTGGTCCTAATTGTGTTTCACGGGCTTTTTATTTAATTTTTCAAAAATATATATTGATTAAGTGAAATATTTTATTGTACCGCATACTTATATTCAATAAAATGTTTTTATCAAATTGTTTTAAATATTGCACACGGGTTGTTTATAGTAAATAAATAATCTAAAAATCAGCCGGAATAGTGAGTGGGATGTTCACATGTATCTGGTATTCTGGTTTAACTTACATTAATTGTGCAATTTTTTTAGAAATGCAAATAACTATAATATAAAGTTGTTTCAACGATGCAATGATATAAATGAAATAACTTTTTAGAGTTTTGAGGTGTCTCCACAAGTTATTTAGATTCCTAACTATAATCCTAGAGTTCTTAGAGTTTTGGGGTATCCTATGTTGCTTCTTAGTTTTTCTTCTAAATCCGTAATGCCAGCATCATCAATAGATTGAAAGGGGAAGAAATCAAAGGTGTAGGTAATCTATCTATATAGTCAGTGGCAAAGCTTGGGCTTCGTCACGAGGGTGACCGACGTCATGAACCCAAAAATTTTGGGTCGATGATTCGGTTCGTGTCGGTGGTTTAGTTCAGGTCGATGATTCGGTTCAGGTCAGATCAAACAATATGACATCTATCTATCTAATTTTTTTTCATTCATTCAAAAACTATTGTTCTTATAATTAAAAAAAAAACTAGACCTAAAATATTCATAATAGTGGGAGAGCCGAGAAGAGGGGTGAGGGCCTTAGAAGAAAAATTACAAAGCAGCTCGACGACCTTTAAGATTTTTGAATTCCTCAATTATGGATTCCAAATCAAATGTTTCAGGAAATTCTTTTTCTATGTAAAGTTGTAACCACCAAGCTAATTAAGAAGATTCAATAGGGTGAGTTAAAATAAAATTTCACCATACAATATCAATTATAAGCTTAGTTGATTAATTTTCCCAAATCCCCAATTCACAATTAAAACCCTAATTTTATAATCCTTGAACATAAAGACGAACTATGTTTAACATTTAACAACACAAAGATAGAACTATTACCATGCTACCAGGGCCGAGCAAAGGGCGTAGGCGGTCAGACGGTGGATGGCGCGGCGGTGGACAGCGTAGCGGTAGACGACCGGCGATGAGCAGAAGAAAGGGCGCATGCAATGTGGTTGGGTTTTCTAAAAGAATCCTGGTCTTTTTTTTTCTTTTTTTTTTTGTATGTTTTGTTAACATGTTTTTTTTACAATTTACAAAAAGCCCCCTTAATTTTGAGTTTTATAAAAACAAAGTTTTTTACTATTTCTGTAACTTTTGTTTTTGTTTATAAAATCTGTGAGCTTTTATAAAAAACATCAAACAATTGGGTATTATATTTAAAAAAATCAGTGGTGACCGATAGCATTTTGGAAAAATACATCGGGTAACCGCGCTTAATACCTATAAAAATTTTCAGAAAAAATCACGAAATTTACCCTACCAACGGAAAAAACGACAATGACCGGGGCCACTCCGGGTCCCCACCGAGCTGCGCCCCTGTATATATTATAATAAAAAAAATAACCAGATACATATGCCACTTGGATATTCATTCTTAACTTAAATTTCACGTTCAAACCCTATTTTTATTTTTAATGAAAACATATTTATGCTAGTGTAATCAAGGCATATCAATCGGTCCTCTAATCAAATAAATAATTGCATAAATATAGGAATTAAAAATATGCAGATATTTTTGTCAATATAATAAAAATATTTATATCTTTAATGAAATCAGAACTACCTTTTTTTTATTAAATCATTTATATACATTTTGAGTATATGAGATGAATGTGATAAAATTAAATAAACGATATTTGTAGGTCTAAGATGATAAAGGCAAGAAAAAATTATGAAATAATATTAATTTTATTCTCGCATAGTCATTTAACGCCATGAATCTATGGAGTTTTCATCTATTTCTTTCGAAACTGTAACACAAAAATGTGTTTTTTTCATGCTAATTTTATATATATTCATTTTTTATGTTATTCACAGTGAAATATCTTATAATCTTCTGTTAGAATTCGCTATTCCATTAAAAAAAGGTACGATTACAACTTATAAAATCACTAGGTGTATCTTTTTCATGATTATGAAGAAATTGCGTGAGAATACACCACATATTTATACGAATATTCCGTTAGAAAATATTGTTTGAAATTATAAAACTATATAAAAGATAAAGTTTTTTTTAATTTAATCATTTAATTTCTATAGCTTAATTGTATTTCTTTAAAACATCATGTGTATTACACGGGTTTTAAAGCTAACTTATTAATCAAACAAGAAATTAACATGTTTTTATTAAAAAATCTTGTGCTCCCGATATTTTAAGCATATGATCATCTACATTTATGTTTACTTTTATTTATATGTATGAAAAAGTTTGTCTCACACAACTTTTAACTTAAATCTGAACATATATAGCTCAACCTATATCGAAATTGAACATCATTTTAGCCTCAACAGTTTCATTGTACGTCAATATTTACCAATTTTACTCAACAAGCCTCATGATATCATTCTTAGTCATTAAGTTCTTCAAGTCATATTATATCCTTAACATCTACCAAGCACACTGTCTCTCAACTTTTTCCTACAAAATCACAAGTAAAATTCCAAGTATATATAATGTTGTTCCAGATTGATACGTATTGCATGACCCTTAATTTAAACATGAAAGTGTAACACCCAAGAGGAAAACCTCACATCAATCGTGAACACGAGAGATTGTTGGTTCATAATAAATGCGCCGCCTCAAACATCGCTAGTGTGTTTTGGGCGCATTGGCTATGGATCCCATTAAAACTCCACAATTAAGGGCGCTTGTTAGAGTTTGCACTATAATGAGTGACCTCCCGGTAAGCTTTCACTTTGGCAGCCAATAACAAATCCGTAAGATCCATGTGAAAAACAGACGATATTGCAAATCCTGGTATAACTTTTATACAAGCAAGAAATAACATTATTTCAAATAAAGGGAAGATCAATTTTCCAAACGTTCTTGATATTTTGTCGTCCATACACATGTTTTCTATCACAAAACATTAGAACAAGAGTTTGGTAGTCTATTCTAAAATCTTAAGTTTTCAAACACAGATAAGCTTACAAGTAACGTACCGAAACCATAGCTTTACATCAGCTACTACATAAGACCGAAGATTTTATTTTTCTTTTCTTAGTTTTTCATAAATTCAGTTAAGTTTCAGAAAATAAACAAAATTGTTTCTAGATGTAATGCACTTACCCAAATCGGATTCCATACTGTCTGCCATGCATGTGGGTCTTTCAAATATCTAAAAGAACTAAAAAGTACGAGTTTAAGATGTTGTATGTGAGGGGCATGTCGTAATCCAAACAATTAACAGCTTCCATATTAGATTTTGATACCTATTTATATTAGTGTACTATATATCCTAAACAATTAACAAAGGTATAGTTATAGTTAAATCAACGAGACAACGACCATATTAGATTTTGATACCTATTTAGATTAGCCGGACCAAGATTATCTAGAAAACTTTAAAGGCCACTCATGAAGTCATGAGTACTACTCATACACCGACCAATCATGTACCGTCATCTCATTTATGCCCTCAAGCACTTAATAAACTATAAAATCACTGGCAGATGGCGTGCAGCACATACCCTCAGGTACCCTATAACTTTTTTTTTATTTTTTAATTTAAATTAAATTAAACACAAAATAAACATATGTTAATTAAGTTTCAAAGGTTTACCACATGAGTTAAAAGCCATGCATACCCATATAGATAGTGGCTGTGTTACCATATGGGTTCGAAGCTTGTCATGGGCTACCCCGTCGCCCATCAGTATTTATTAAATTCGTTTTCATAGGTGTCTAAGCATGCTTGCGATTAAAATCATATAGTAATTTTAAACAATATTTCCGCATACCCTTTTCTATGTCCAAAACGCATAATTAAAAAAATATATAACCAAAGAAAAAAAAAAATAGAAAGTTTAAAAATATTACATAGTTCTTTGCCGAAGATAATTAATTATGACATCTATATCTATATATACAAACTAGACGGGTCCCGCGCAATGCAACGCAGAACATGAAATTTGGTAATCACATTATAAACATTACAAGTTTATGCGCGTCATTCTATTCGGTTTAAAACCGTTACAAACCGGTCCTTGGTTTGATTCACAATTGAGTTTTTTTCTTTTAACTTTTGGCTAGCCGATTTCAATTTTCAACGGGTGGTTTCGGTTGTCGACGGAAGAAAACATTACTTACAGTTTGGCTCACGATTTAATTTAAAGCCCATCGAAAACAGACCGCAAACACCCCTACGTAAGTTGGGTTTTTAACTGAAAAAACTATAGCAATATCGTACTCAAATTAAAGATAATAAAATAATTGTTTTATGGTGCAATGCTTTATAAAATATATTGACGTATAAAAAAAGTTATGATCGTTTAAAAAAATCGCGAGGAAAGTTGGGTTAAAAGTGAAAATAAAAAGAGTGTATAGGTAAAAGATTAAGGGTCATAGTTGTAAGTATTATTTAAATGTATAAAAAATAATTAAAATTAAAGGGGCAAACTTATAATTATTTTAAATGATTTAAAAGTGCACGTAATATTTATTCTTTAGAAGACTATGTTGCCATTTTCAACCTGCTTTATTGGGTTGTAACTTATGTATTAAATTTCGTATTTTACTTATAAATAAATGTCTTAATTTGCTCATATCTCTCTTATTATATATATATAACAAACATATGCATGACTTTGTATATAAAGAATGGCTATTTTTGCTTCGACAAAAACCATTTTCCAAAAGTGCGTTTTTTCATTCTATTTTCTAGATTTTTACTTATAAGTTCAAACAAGATTTACCACTTTCCTACAAGGTGGTAGTTCAAACAACACTCATATTCTATTTATATCTGTGTGAAACTTTAAGGATATAACCTTGGTTATACACTTTTATTTAAACTTAGATATAAGTAATACAATATATTTTATAGTTCTCAGTTTTCAAAGAACTCGTACTTAACCTTAGCTTCGATGATTAAGTAACTAAAATTTTTGGAGAAAATAACAATAATGATAGTATCATTATGTTCAAAAATTAACCTAGAATAATATTAAAGCTAAATGACTAATATTAAACAATAAACGTAAATTGGAATCACGGATTTATGTAGAACATAAAAGCATTATGAGAAATTAAAAGAAAAAAAAAGAATGAACCATTCAATTTTATAATCCGAAAACAGAAAATGTTCGTTTGAGCCCAAAGTTGTACCAAGCCAACGCATGAACACCCTACTTACAGATTACTTTTACCTTAGAGTAATTAAGTACTCTATATTAATCTTTACCATTGGTTAAAATATTCATAAATCAAGAAAAAAAACTATAAATAAGTTAAACAGCCATATTATTTAAAATAAAAAAATTAAGTTGTTAATTATTTATTCATGTTACTTCAAGTTTTAAACTTTTTGGGTTGAAATAGACATTTTATGATGAAATCTTTTATTTTTATTTTAACATATCATATTCGAAGTTTATATGGCTGTCATTTACGATATAGTTAAAAAGTTTATATTTTGTTTGAATAAACATTTTTATTTTTGTTTTATCATGTTATAATTCACAACACTATCAACAATAAGTCTAAAATTTACCCACGTTGATTTAAAATATTCAGTTAGTAGATATTAAGTTAATGGAACGTGTGGAAATTAATTAATTTCTAGAAGCACACACAAACTATATCAATTTATTATATGCTAAAAGAAATCCTTTTTATATTAAATATTTCTTGTCCCTCGGGGACAATATCAATTTATAAGATTGCCGGCGACATGGACTGACCAACGGCTGTTGAGTTTTAGAACAAATATTGTCACACCCCGACTAATGAAGGCGGAAACATCGAGGTGCGACATGATTGTTCATTGCACAATGACACTATAAAGTTACAATATTTAAACAACTCATTTAAATCCATATCATCATAAATAACACAACAATTGTTCATACAAAATGCCAAATAGATAGATAAACAAATAACTTGTTCTTTTATTTTCTAATATCCTAAAGCCAAGATAATAAGTTTCTTCAAGTAATCCAATCAAGCTAACATCAAACCTGTAACATTGCATAAAATAGAGTTTGTCAACACGAAGGTTGGTGAGCAATTTTCATAGTTATGGACAATAAGTATATAGTATGAAATCCACAACTAGTATATGAAAACAATAAATAATAGCAACAATTTAGATAATAAAACCGTCAATAAGAATACATTGACGACAATAATGAAATCGTCAATAAGAATACATTGACGACACCTTTCTATATGGGGATACCATATATACTCGGAATTAACGTATGATCATACTTTGATGAGGCTACCCGCCTTAGCATTCAAGAGGCTACCCGCCTTAGCATTCAAGAATTTGCACATAATCATGTAAAGCATATAACACCAAATCAAGCATTTATTTAAGTAAACATATACAATACGTGTTGTGGTTTAAGACTCAAGTATAAACATTTAAATTTGAATAAGTATGCAATGCCACCCCCAAAATGAAAGATGGAAAACGGGGGATGAAAAAGTACTCATATTAACAAGTAACTTGAAAGATAGTGTCGTGAATAATCGGAGAGATCGGTTTAACGAGCAAGACCTATATTAAACGGGTCTTGTGTTAGTAGGTAGTCTTGGAAGGGTTTAAAATAAAATACATGACAAATAAAGTAAATAAATAAAGTTTAGGATTTAAAATGTAGATATTTGAGAAATTAAAGAAACGAGTTTTGTAAAATAAGTTTACTCGAAACCGGGTCTCGGTATTCTATTCATTAGTTTTTTTCTTTTTTTTTACTCAACCTATGTTAAGTAATAATGTGGGTTAAAATGCGATATTGCAAAACCCTTGGTTATAAGAATACCCAAAACGAGGTTTAAACGAGTGTTCGGGTTTGTCGGTTCGAGACTTGATAATTGACCAAGCTCACAGTTAACTTCCCAAAAGAATAAATGTTATGAGATAACTCAATAAAATCAAAATAAACTTAACCAAGTATGTAGTTCTATTGTGAAGAACCTTAACGTTCGTTAAGCGAGTATACGACCTTATCGGTTTGAACTTGTTATAAGATCAAGTTGGTTACCGACATGCCAAGTATGTTTAGAAACTAACTAAAATTGATTTAAAATATAATCTTGAAGAAAAATATGAGTTTTGGTGGCTAAAAACACACTTGTGTGTCTTAAGCGAGTGAACTCAGTTTAGTTCGGTTTTTGGTTCGGTCCTTGACTCGGAATAAGACCGAGGATGGTTACCACATACCCAATTACCATGGAACTTGTAAAATAACTTATAAATAATAATACTCAAGTTTTACATTCAAAAAGTTAACAATAAAGCTTTTAAACAAAAGTTCGGTTTTTGGTTCGGTCCTTGACTCGGAATAAGACCGAGGATGGTTACCACATACCCAATTACCATGGAACTTGTAAAATAACTTATAAATAATAATACTCAAGTTTTACATTCAAAAAGTTAACAATAATGCTTTTAAACAAAAGTTCGGTTTTTGGTTCGGTTCTCAACTCAGGATGAAACCAAGGCTAGTCACCACATACCCAATACCATGGAACTTGACAAATATGAACAATAAACTAAAATATGTAGAAGTTAATCAAGTATAACAAGTTATATGGTTAGATTTGTTAAATATATAAACAAGGACTACAAAGTCCTCCATGTAACCTTGACTTACTAGCCCGACATTTCAACCGGCCGAGACCGGAGAAATGAAAGACCGAAGGTAAACAAGGAGTGTATATTATATATATGTTGTAACATCAAGCTTTAAGGGTTGAGAAGTTAGTTAAAATGAAAGATTAGCTTATGAAGAACAACCTTAGAATTCAAGAATTTGAGAGAGAAATCAAGAAATGAGCAAGCACAAATGAAGAAGATGGGTGTGTGTATATAGAGTAAGTTGAATGGGTCTTTCATAAAGGGTGTTTCATGAAAATGGGTTGGTTATAGACCCAAGAAGCACAAACTACAAATGGGTCCTTCAAGTCTCCATTTTGGTAGTTTTAGTCCCTGGAGTTCGTTTTGAGCGTTTTCTGGGAATTTTAAGAACCGAAAAGGGTGTTTTTTTTTATCCAACAACTATAAAACAAATATTTAACATACAATTCATCATTTTGATAATATCGAAAGGTTCGGGAAACAAAACGGGTCGGGTTTACATTAAGAATACAAGTATAAAATAACCCGAAATTGACAAATGTCACAAATATGTCATTAGATATATGCTAATTACTCGAGCGTATTTACCCAAATTAAAGTCGAATACATTAGTATATTATTTATTTTTAAAAATATAATAAATTGTATGTTGAAACTGTTATAATTTTAAAATTATTAAATTTCAAAATGTTAGAAGTGTTGTTGAATCTTCTATAATAATATATATAAAAGAAAACCCAGAAATCTCATGTGTCGTGATGTGGTCGCTCCCCCTTTTTACGGAAGCCACCAGATTTCTTGATTTTTAAATGGAGGCCTCTCAGTGATTTAACCCAAATTCATGGGTATAGGTCTCACCAAACCCAGATAGCTCTTAAACGGGTTATAAGTTATAACATCTCATTAAATTAAAAAATAATCTCATCAAATATTTGATATGAAAAAACTATAAAATAGGAATATACTAAAAATTAATATCCTATTTTATTTTAAAAAAAGATATTATTTATAATTAAGAAACAATTTTATAATAAAGAAAATAAACGGGTAATGGGTATCACCAAACCCAGATAGCTTTTAAACAGGATTATAACATATCATTTATTTGTGAAACCATTTCATCTCAAACCTCAAGTATATTAATTATTAACTTTCTTATAATAAATAAAATTAAAATCCAAATATAAATATATAAATATTAAAAACGAATAATGTAAAACAACCCCCGTAATACGGGGGATAAAATCTAGTATTTTATATTTTAAATTAGTTTTTATGGTGAGTTTCATAAAGTTTTTGGGCTTTCTATAATTCAAAAACAGGTCAAATGATAAGTCGTTAGAGGCGTCCAATTGGAACAAATTTTCAATTGATGTAGGTTTTCTCGGTGTTGGTTTTGTCCTCTCTCCGGCTTGTGGAGGGGGCTTTCGGCTTCAGCCTTTGTTTATAAAAGTTCACAGTTCAAACAAGAAAAGGCCGAGTTCAGTTAAATGAGCATACCAACTTGTGCTGTTAAGATTTAACGAGAAAAAGAAAGTGAGTCGTTAAGCGACTACATAAAACAGTCTTTTATATATATATATATATATATATATATTACATTTAAGTCAATAGTTACAACTTTTTTTGTATAATTGTTATAATTCTCTATCTAAAATTGATTTTGAAAATAAAAACCTTTAAATTGATTAATTGTTAATTGTGAAACCATACGACCCATGATTCTCAAATGCATTATACCATGAACGCTAAACGAACTCGAACCCAATGGGCAAATGCGGAATCCAAAACATTTAGATGAGTAATGAAACATGTATGAGGGAATAAAACCAAGTACAAAACTGGATTTTAAAAATAATTGTGTGTTTGGTATTAGACGGAACCAACCAGATTACCCAATATATACACATCATTTTACCATAGCTATAAATATATAAAAAAAATTTGTTTTTTTTATTTGTCTTGATTAATAGAGGAATCTATTAATCCACACTTTTTTTTTTAGTTTTTATATTTCCAACTTCCATAATTAAAATAGTAAAAGATACCTAAAAATTCTAGCTTTTTAAACATACCCTATACACGTAGATAACCCATCAATAGGTGATTAGTAATCTAGCACGATTAAAATTATGAATGTGCCCCAAACCCGTTATAGTACACGCTTCATACACGTAAGAAGCTTCCTTCCAAAATGGGAAAATGCATGAGTCACTTAAATTTGACTACCATGAACAAAGCTCGTGAATCATGATTAATATTATTTTATTGAAACTCGTCATGCGTTTGTTCGAGCGAATTTCAAAGAAAATATATATTTCTAAATTAATATTTAAACGATCCAATCCATTCGTTCGTAGAGCTATTTACTCGATCGCAGACATTTCTGGAACACCTCTTTTAAATTTGAAATACATATAACATTACAATTGTTAAATTAAACTACGGATTAGTTAACAATCTTAAATAGATAAATAGTAAAACAAACCATTAGTTATCCTTTATTTATTACATGCTCTACTCGTCCTTAAAAGGATAGGTGTTATAGTAAGATGTCTTCCTTGTTCTTAAAGGTGGAGGATTTAAATCCTGCAAGCTGCATGTGTAGGTAATTTATAGTATTAATTAAAAGTTGGTTAGTTTGTCGTTAAGAAAGAAAAGAAATTTTACTTGCCCGACCATGGATATGTAAAATACATTATTTCCAATCCTAGCAGGAAAAGCATGGAAACGGATACTCAATTTAAAGTGAGTAAACATAATTTCGTACAGTGTCAAATCCAGAAATTTTTTTCAGGTGGTGCACTACTTTTATATATTTCAATTTCATAGAATCGGGTATAAAAAATTCTGGGTTGGTTAAAGGTTCGGGTCGGTTCGATGGTCCGGCAAAGTTCATTACAAACTAACAAATTAAAACTAAAATTTAACAAATAGCTTAACAATAAACAACATCAAAAACAATTAAATACATAACAAATGAATCTAAACTTACCTTTAAAAAAAAGGCCCGCTGCACGGAATTGAAAGAAAAAAAAAGGCCTGCGAAAGAAAAAAAAGGCCTGCTGCACGGAATTGAACTTGTGACCTTCTATTTACAAAACCAGCAACTTACAAGCTAGTCCAGCACTTGTAGTGTGAATACAGTGGTTCCTTCCTAATTTATTAGGTGATTCCTCTAATATTTTCTATACATCGATACATTATTATTTCAAAACTCGGGTGGTTTCGGGGAACCACCCATTTACATTATGAATCTGCCCTTGATTTCACACTCGATCTCGTAGATACATATAAAATTCTGCATAAACCCATATTCTATGAAAGTCGTATGTACGGCTTTGAGGCAGATCTATCTACGTGGTTACCGAAATGTGTTAACTTAATCGGTAATTTCGAGCATGGTATCGGCTTTAAAGATACTTTGAGGTTAAGTATCTATGCTATGAAAAGTCATTTTAACCCTCCAACAAATCCAAGAATTTCGTATGGATAAAATTCTAATTACATACCTACTTAAATAACCTGATCATGTGATCTCATGGCATTATATGGTGATAGTGAAATATGAATTTTAGTCCATTAAAACATAAAGTTATAAATTTGAAAGAGAGGTTTAATAACTAAAAAAATTAAGATAGTGTTTGTTATGCAGAAATGACAATAGAAATAGAATGATTCATTACGTGAGAATGAAATAAGCGGTGTTTGGTTGCTCAATGAAATGAAATCATCCATTACACATGGAATCCCATTCTATCAAAATCATTCATTCTCACCCCCTTCTTTTTTTTCATTTCATTCCTCCTTCACCCTATTTTCTCAACAACACTACCACCTAACAACCACCACCACCACTACCATTGGCACCACCACCAACTCCGCTGACACCACCACCGCCGCCGCCACCATCACCACGGCCACCACCATTTTCGTCGCCGGAGCTAACACCGTCGCCGTTGTAGGTTTTTTTTTTGTTTAAAAAGTATTTTGAGATATGAGTGTTTTTATTATTTATATTTCATTTCTACAATTTTTTTGGATACCAAACAATAAAAATTAATAATTGATTTCATTCCTATAGGTTAACCAAACAAGACAAAGGAATGGTAATGATCCATTTCATTCTCTTGTCCATTTCATTCCTTCTCCCATTCTCCTTTTATTCCATTACCTCCAACCAAACATACCCTAATAGTTTATCAACATGAACCCAACCTAACTATGGTTAGAAGAAATTAACCAAAGCACCAAACTCATACTCAGTTCTGCTCCTCCAGTTCTCCATATTTATATAACTCCACTCCTATGTTAAGCACTTAAGCACCATCTTTGACACTTAATCAATTAACCCTATATATATACATACTCACACACATATATAGAGTGTGTGACTGTGTATTTGTTCTAATTAGAACAACCATGTCAATTATCCTCCAATTTATCATACTCTCTTCATTCATAATTCTTGCCAATGCAGCTTCCAGCATTGCGGTTTCGCGGTAAATAAAAAAAAATCCTACACAAAATATTTATTAAATCATTACAAATTATCATTTTACTACATAAATATTGTATTAGATGTTGTGTTTAGATTTAAAAAAAATGCTAAGAGGAAGTAAGCTGCGCCGCAACCAAATAAATTGATTTTAATTTTAATTTATTGTATTTATTGGAAATGTTTACAGGAGCATCAATAAGATCAGTGAGAGAAGAAACCTGGGTTTCCTTTCATGTGGGACTGGGAACCCGATCGACGACTGCTGGCGCTGCGAGGACAACTGGCAACGCAACCGCAAGCGCCTAGCAGACTGCGCGATCGGGTTCGGGTACAACGCCATCGGCGGCCGGGACGGCAAGTACTATATTGTAACCAGCTCGGCCGACGATGACGCTGTAACCCCGCAGCCAGGAACCCTGAGGCATGCAGTCATCCAAGACGAACCGCTATGGATCATCTTTAAAACAAATATGACCATCACCTTAAAGCAAGAACTGATCATGAACAGCTTCAAAACAATCGATGCGCGCGGTGTCGATGTTCATATCGCGTATGGGGCGGGTATAACGATCCAATACGTTACGAATATTATTATACATGGCTTGCACATTCATGACTGCGTACCGACTGGCAACGCGTTGGTTCGAAGCTCCCCGTATCATTTCGGGTGGCGAACAATGGCGGATGGCGACGGGATTTCGCTATTCGGAGCTAGTCATGTTTGGATTGATCATAATTCGTTGTCTAATTGTAGTGATGGTTTGATTGATGCTGTTATTGGTTCAACTGCTATTACAATATCTAATAATTATTTCACTAACCACAATGAGGTAATAACTTAATTTAAAATGTTTTTTTTTTTTAACATTTTTTTATGAAGTGAAGTTACATAAGAAAATTAAATAATTTTGTTTTGTGTTTGTAGGTGATATTATTAGGACATAGCGATACGTATGTCCGAGACAAGGTTATGCAAGTGACGGTTGCGTACAACCATTTTGGAGAAGGTCTTGTTCAGAGAATGCCAAGGTAAACCAAATGGGTCGGTTTTGGTTTTGGTTTTGGTTTTGGTTTTTAATAAAAAAAAATTCCACCTACAATCTTTCATGCCTTACACTTCTAAGGATTTGAACAGAGCACCTTACTTTTGAAAAAGCAAATTAACACTATACCACTATACCTTTAAATTATGAAGGTTTGATTTGGGTTGTGTGGTGTTTTTTCTAAGGTTTAGGTGGTATTATAGTATTATGGAAAGTGTTTGTAGGTGGTTTGTGGTTTGTGGTTTGTTGAGGTATCTAATAGTCCGGTTGTTGGGCAAGTTGTTGCAGTAGCAAATTTCCAAAACATATTTTCTTATTATTTTTAATAATTTATTTTCCACATAATTTTATTTTTCCTTGATAAATTGTAATAGTTAACGTAAGAAAAAAGCTACATACATACTTATGCTTAGTTTTTTTTCATTGTTTTGTTATAAATCTTATTAAAAAATTGAATTCTTAAAAAAAAAAATATTTACGACAAAAAAAGTAAAGAACTCGATTTTTAATAAAATTATATCAGAATGCGCGCCGAAATAACATTAAAAAACTACAGCGTGTACTTTTTTTTAAAAGTAAAATATTCCACGTTATTAAAAAAACTAGATTATATGTTCAAGATTTATTAGAAAAGAAAATATATTTGAGGTATGCTAACACAACAAGCGGACTACTTAGAAATCTCTACAAACCAAAAAACCACTAAACCTAAAAAGCAATTGATATGTGGCTCGTTTGACCCATAAGTGACTTAATTTGAATAGAAGTATAGAACTCAAATATGACATGTTATCAAACATGCATGACACAATTATCTACAGGTGTAGACATGGGTATTTTCATGTTGTGAATAACGACTATATACACTGGGAAATGTACGCAATCGGTGGCAGTGCGAACCCCACAATCAACAGTCAGGGAAACAAATTTGTTGCTCCGGATAACCCCAATGCCAAAGAGGTGGTTAAACATATAAAACATGTTTGTTTCTTTGATTTTCTTTATAAAGTGTAAATAGACGATAACATATTAACCGATGTAAAACAGGTGACAAAAAGAGTAATTACAGAGGGAATGTCAGACTGGAATTGGAGATCTGATGGAGACTTAATGTTAAACGGCGCATACTTCAACCAGTCGGGTGCAGGGGAAGCAGCTAGTTATGCAAAGGCTTCAAGCTTAAGTGCCCAACCGTCTTCTGTGGTGGACAGTCTTACCTCGGGTGCTGGTGTATTAACTTGCCGCCGAGGTAGGCAATGTTAAATAATTATTTAACTAATTATTTAACATTATTTGGTCTACCCGCTGCTACAGGTTCAACCTCGGTCTGCTTTGAGATGTTAGTACTTGCGAATCAAAAACTAATCCATTTTCTTTGGACAAAAATCCTGCCACAATTAAGTTTGTAAATTTATGTGTTTCTTGAGTCAGTTTTCACCTTTGTAAGCATTGAAGTTGCTTCAAGGATATCTTCCTATTTTGCAAATTTCACTATACTATATGTAAAGTTGATTGTTGCAATTTTCATGGCAAGAAAGGGGTTATGTTTGTATTTAATTGGACTTTTCTTTCCTATTGAGTTGCTTCAAATAAAATGTGTCAACTTTTTGGTTAGCTCCATATTAGCTTAATTTGGAATTGTAATTTGAAAGTGGTAATCTGATACAGAATTTAATCAATCATAAAATTAATTTTAACAAAACATGTTACTATAGGAAATTGGGCTTGAATGTGCTTGTGTTGTTGGAAGATGAGATCATGTCCTTGATTTGCAGGTTCATCTTTAGGAGATCCTGAGCCTTATACATCGGTTCTGCCGAAAGCTCGTTTTGATTAATAAACAAACGAACATAAACAAAATGTTTTGTTTATTTTGTTAAATAGACAAACGAACATAATATGTGCAAGTGAAGTGTTGGGGGAATTGTGATTGTATTGACAATGTTGTAATTAGAGCTTTAAAATAGAGGGGTTATATATCATAATCCATATTTACATCATTTAAGGTTAATAGACGGTGAATCCCTTCGTGGACCGATGGTTATTCGGGCATCCATCCCAGTCAGCATCAGAAAACGTCTTGAGTGTCGAGTTAAAGACACGTTAGTATATGTAAATGATGGTGTAATTGTAATTGTACTGATGATGTTGTAGTTAGGGTTTTTCAAAAAAAATTTGAACGACAAAGATATTTTATCATAAAATGATGGTTAGAAAATAACTAACCAAACAACACAAAATCATTTACATGAAAAGAAGTGGAGTTCAAAGCCACTCGGTTTTACATTTGAGGGGTTATGTATCATGACCCATACTTACATAATGCTACCTAGGCGTTACTAGTTTACGTAGTGATTTAATAAATATGGACATATGTCTAGTTCATTCATTTACGTTCTTAAATGTTCGTTTGTCTATGATTGTTTATAAATTCATGAATTATTATTTATTACTAGTTACTAGTATTAATTTAGAACCAATTTTATTTTAAAATTAGAACTAATTGTTGGCAATGAACTTTAGTTCAATTGATATTGGAGGGGAATAAAGATTTTAGTTGTGTGACACCCGGTAATTTCCCAATCCCATAAACCAAGTAATCAACCTAACTATTGGTGATTGTGAATGTTATGAACAGCGCGGGCACATGTTATATGCGCCATGCGCTGATGCGATGCGCGCCATGTTATGATCAGCGCGGGCATATGTTATATGCGCCATGCGCTGATGCGATGCGCTCCATGTTATGATCAGCGCGGGCATATGTTATATGCGCCATGCGCTGATGCGATGCGCGCCATGTTAGGATCAGCGCGGGCATATGTTATATGCGCCATGCGATGCGCGCCATGTTAGGATCAGCGCGGGCATATGTTATGTGCGCCACGCGCACAGGTTTTTGTTGTGTTTTCATGACAACTTAATTTTATGTCGTTTCTGTCTAATGGGGTGCATACCTCTTCAATAATCAAATCATTTATGCGCGCGCGGAAAAAGGGAACTAACCTCCCCGCATGGCGGGAACATCGAGAGCTAGTTTGTTTGAAGCTCCAAGATGGAATTGACTTCAACATAACTGATCACTATGTTGAAATACCAAGACCTCATGGAGAATCTACAAATGAAACTCAACGTCCCTGACTACGAGAAGGTTACGCACCTACCCGCATCAAATAAAAAGGAGTTATGTGCGACACCTGCGGGAAGAATCCCCGCGGGACACCTTAAAACTAAACCCTTTACGCATGAACGTCTGCACAGAAACCAACCACCTTCTCGCTTAAATCCAAAAGTTCACCCTGTTAATAAACTCTGAGAACGCTGGTTCCAGCAGAGCCAGATGGACTCGCAGGATTCCTTATAAGGACGCCTGCGCAGTGATACGCGCAGGATTCGTTACAAGGACGCTTGCGCGAAGACCAACTGGAGCCGCCGGACCCACAACGTTCAAAGAAATGGCCTTCACGCAGAAGGCTATACGCGCAAGGCTACACGCACAAAACACTTAGTCTATTCTTCAGATGTAAGGGGATTACCCCCGCCCAGAAAGAACCAGTTGCGTGTTTCAGAGATTTTTACCTTTTGACTGCACACTGAACAGTACCAGGAAAAGTATACTGTAACACGAAATGTCAGCTGTCAGCCGCACCTACTCTCACCAACCACAGTCCTGCATGTACTGTCAAATCCATCAGAATCTTTATAACCACTCCCTAGGACCATCACCCCCATCCCTAAATAAATAATAATAATAATAAACCCCATACCTTGTCATCATTACACCCAATATAAATAAGATTTCAATCCCCTAAATCAAGGGATTGTGTTCCCTTGAATTTGCCTATAAATAAGTATCAATTCTTGAATAAAAATATCACACAAACACACTTCAAACTCCTCTCTTAAACCTATAATTCTGCACTAACCATCTCCCAAGCATCCGTTTCCAGTTCCATCGCTAGGTAAGCCGAAACTTTAGTCTTAAGATTTACTTTCCTGACCAACCCTTATATTCTTCGATTTCTTGATCTTAATATACATATTTCTTGTTATTTAAACATATTCTAGACTTCCAATTTCGAGGCTAACATCAGGAAACCCGAATCTCGTTAAATCTCTAAACCATCACTTAACAAGAATCACAGGTGAGTCTCACAGCCCCTATTTTCACTGTTTTTAAACTGTTTTCGGGGCGAGGGACACGTGTTTAAATTATGTTTTATCATGGTACATTTACAAGCAATGCAAACGATTATCTGTTATGGTGTTTATCTTGGTTTTCAATGAGAGTACGCAAGATTTAGACAGTGATCACTCGTCAGTGGAACTCTAAGGGTAGGGACTACTGTGTTTGATCAACCCACTCGTAGGGGTCGCACCTCTTTGCATAGACGAGTGCCTAGTATGGTCATGGGGTAGTACTACTGGTTGTAAAGCCCGCTCGTAGGGGTCGCACCTCTTTGCACGGACGAGCGCCTAGTTTTCCGAGCACAACGTCCGCGCGTAACCCGCGGGACGGTATTGTTTTAGCTCGTAATGGCAGCGCCACTTTGCATGGACGAGCCCGGTTTTCAGAAATGTCCGCGCGTAACCCGCGGGACGGTTTTATCAAGCATATGTTTTAATGGTGTTATCAGATATATGTTTCAATATGGCTTTATCAAGCATATGTTTTAATGATGTATTCAGAAATATGTTTCAATATGGTTTTATCAAGGATATGATGCAATACGATTTATCAAGTCACCAAAACTTGTGAACTCACTCAGTTTATACTGATTCAAATGTTTTTACGTGTCTTTCAGGTGATAATTAGTAGCGCAAGGAGTCACACTTAGAGCACTTCACGCAGAACATCTATAAAAATGGTTTTTGGAAGATTTTAGTTCTATCCCTTCCACACGCGTGGTTGTTCCCGCCGTGTAAGGGGATATGGCGCGGAAATCTTCAACGTTTTTCATATGTGGATGTTTTTATATGTAATTCTAAACAATGTAATGTATTTTGTACTAGACATTTCATGCGCAATGGAAAATTTATTTGAATGTTTGCAATGACCCGTGCTTGATTATCAATTCCCACTCGCGCGCACCCGGCTGTTTCCGCCGTTTAGGGCCGGGTGTGACAGATTGGTATCAGAGCACTGGTTATAGCGAACTAGGAAAGAAGTTTTAACCTAGACTATAACCGTAGGGGAATCGCATGAAATATTTTGCAAAGAAAATATTTTCAAAAAAAAAAAAAAAAAAAAAAAAAAAAAAAAACCACACACACACTTAGGAACACGGGTCACACAATGTCTAGTGAACACTAAGGATAAGAACATAATGTGCTCAGGGTACATGCGCTAAGTTGATATATTTTCGTTCTCTTTTAAGAAAAACGAGAATGCCTCCAACCAGAGCCAAGGGAATTACCATGACACCCGAGGAACTCGCAGAAATAATCGCACAGGCGATCGCAACGCATGAGGCCAGCAAGGCCGAATCAAGTCAGGGTCGTCAAGAGACCGAAACCCCAGAACCCGAATCAGGAGCTTTGGACAAAGGATGCTCCTATAAGACATTTATGGCCTGTAAGCCTTGGCCATTCAAGGGCACCGAAGGGGCCATTGGGCTCTACAACTGGATCGACAAAATGGAGACGGTTCTCTCCATTAGCGGGTGTAGTGAAAATCAAAAGGTCCTTTACGCGACCTGCATGTTTCAAGAAGCGGCCTCGTCTTGGTGGAAGCTTCAAGTGAAAACTTTGGGACGAGAAGTTGCTCTCCACAAGACCTGGGAGGAGCTGAAGGAAATGATGATGAAAAAGTTCTGCTCTCGCGCCGAAATTCAGAGTCTACAGCAGGAATTTTGGAACCACACCATGATAGGAACTGATATCGACGCCTACAACAACCGATTCAACGAACTTTGCCAGATGGTGCCGGATATGGCGAACACGGAGGAGAAAAAGATAGAGAGGTATATCTTTGGGTTACCCCATGTTATCAGAGTTCCGCTCAATGCCGCAGCGCCTCCAACCTTTGATGAGGCAGTGGCGCGGGCCATCACTCTTACAAGAGATACGGTCCGTGCGGGCATGTTGACCTCGCGCGGGAACGAGCAGCGAACCTCTGACCCCAAGAGAAAATGGAACTCTCACCACCGAGGGTCCGACTCCAAGCAACCACCATTCAAGAAACAGGAGAGCGTAAGGGCTTACGCGATACAAGCCCTGGAGCCATCACGAAAAGGGTACAATGGGCCTCGCCCATGGTGCAGCAGATGCAAGTATCACCACGAGGGTGAATGCGCAAGCATCGTATGCGCCAAATGTAGCAGAACAGGGCTCAAGGCGATAAACTGCCAGAAGGAAGCTGGAGCAAACGACAACTGCTACGATTGCGGGAAGCCAGGACATTTCAGTCGGGATTGCCCGCAAAAGAGAAACCAAGCTCGCGGGAGAGCCTTTGTGATCGGCGCAGGCGAAGCAAAAGAAGAACCGAATGTGGTAACCGGTACGTTTCTACTTAACGACCATTTTGCATCTGTCTTATTTGATACTGGCGCTGACCTAAGCTTCATATCCACTGAGTTTAAAAACTCCTTAGGCTTAGCAACCAGTAGGCTAGACACGCCTTATACTATAGAACTAGCCAATGGTAGGCAGATACGCGCGAACGAGAGGACTGAGCAATGTGTATTGGTCATGGGAGGTCACGGATTTAATATTAACTTATTGCCAATAGACTTGGGAAGTTTTGACATTGTGGTAGGCATGGATTGGTTAGTCGAGAACCACGCGGAAGTTATTTGCCATGAGAAGCAGGTTCGGATCCCACTGTTGAGTGGAGAAACCTTAGTAATTCAAGGGGAAAGAAGTGGAGTTGCGACAAAACTCATTTCGTGTCTAAAGGCGCGCAAGTGCCTGAGGAAAGGATGCTACGCCTTCCTGGCGCACGTAGTAGAGAAGAAAGGAGATGAGCGAAAGATTGAAGACTTAACAGTGGTGCGCGAATTCCCGGAAGTTTTCCCTGAAGATCTGCCCGGATTACCGCCACCGCGACAAGTCGAGTTTCGAATCGACTTGGTTCCGGGAGCTGCACCAGTAGCTCGAGCACCCTATCGACTAGCTCCATCCGAGATGCAAGAGCTATCCAATCAGTTGCAGGAACTATTGGATAAGGGTTTCATACGCCCAAGCTTTTCACCCTAGGGAGCTCCAGTGCTTTTTGTAAAGAAGAAGGATGGTTCATTTAGAATGTGTATTGACTACAGGGAACTGAACAAGCTGACAGTCAAGAATCGGTACCCCTTACCGAGGATTGACGACTTATTTGATCAGTTGCAGGGATCCAGTTATTACTCGAAGATAGATCTACGGTCAGGTTACCACCAACTTAGGGTCCATGAGGAAGACGTGCCGAAGACTGCCTTCCGAACTAGATACGGCCATTATGAGTTCTTAGTGATGCCTTTCGGGCTAACTAATGCGCCAGCTGTATTCATGGATCTGATGAACCGTGTGTGCAAACCATACTTGGATAAGTTTGTGATTGTGTTTATAGATGATATTCTGGTTTACTCCCGAACCAGAGCTGAGCATGAACAACATCTGAGATTAATTTTGGAAATGCTGAAGAAAGAAAAGTTGTATTCAAAGTTTTCTAAATGTGAGTTTTGGCTTAGAGAGGTTCACTTTCTCGGTCACGTTGTAAACGAGAAAGGAATACACGTCGATCCTTCCAAGGTCAAAGCCATCGAGAATTGGGAAGCGCCAAAAACGCCAACTGAGGTGAGGCAATTCCTAGGACTAGCTGGCTACTATCGACGTTTCATTGAGAACTTCTTCAAGATAGCTTTACCTCTGACTGCGCTAACTTAGAAAGATAAGAGTTTGATTGGGGCGAAAACCAGGAAGCAGCGTTTCAAATGTTAAAGCAAAAGTTATGTAGTGCGCCAATTTTGTCGCTACCCGAGGGGACGGACGACATCGTCGTCTACTGCGACGCTTCACATCAAGGGCTCGGATGTATCCTTATGCAGAGAAACAAAGTCATAGCGTATGCCTCTCGTCAACTCAAGGCCAATGAAAGGAATTATACAAAGCATGATCTGGAACTTGGAGCAGTTGTTTTCGCGCTAAAGATTTGGCGCCATTATCTTTATGGCACAAAGTGTTTGATTTTTACGGATCACAAGAGCCTTCAACATATATTTGATCAAAAGGATTTAAACATGAGGCAACGAAGATGGGTTGAATTATTGAATGATTATGATTGTGAAATAAAGTATCATCCTGGAAAGGCGAATGTGGTAGCAGACGCTTTAAGTAGGAAAGAGCGAGCAAAGACGCTACGAGTTAAGGCTCTAAGATTGACCATTCGCGCAGACCTCACTACCCGCATCCGAGAAGCTCAACAAGAAGCCTTGAAATCAGAGTTTGTCAAGAACGAATCCCTTGGGGGTATGATTAAGAATTTGGAGCTCAAAGAGAACGATTCTCGATATTTTGCTAACCGCATATGGGTCCCTCTCAAAGGAGGATTGCGCGAGCAAGTGTTAAGCGAAGCTCACAAAACGCGGTATTCCGTACATCCTGGCGCAGACAAGATGTACCAAGATGTTAAAGCGCTGTATTGGTGGCCCAATCTTAAGGGCGACATCGCGACGTATGTCAGTAAGTGCCTGACGTGTTCGAAGGTGAAGGCTGAATACCAGAAACCGTCGGGGTTGCTTCAACAGCCAGAAATTCCCATGTGGAAGTGGGAACAAATCTCCATGGACTTCATTACCAAACTGCCAAGGACACCTGGGGGTTACAACACGATTTGGGTTATTGTAGACCGGCTAACTAAGTCAGCACACTTCCTACCGATCAAGGAAACCGATAGGATGGAAAAGTTAGCCCGATTGTATATTCGAGAAGTAGTTTCAAAACACGGAGTTCCGGTATCCATCATTTCTGATAGAGATAGTCGTTTCACCTCAAGATTTTGGAGATCGTTACAAGGGGCTTTAGGTACTCGTCTTGACATGAGTACGGCTTGTCATCCCCAAACGGATGGACAAAGCGAGCGAACCATTCAAACATTAGAAGATATGTTGCGCGCGTGCGCAATCGATTTCGGGGGTAGCTGGGATACTCATCTCCCATTGGTTGAATTTTCATACAATAACAGTTATCACACAAGCCTCAAGGCTGCGCCATTTGAAGCCTTGTATGGGCACAAGTGTAGGTCCCCACTGTGTTGGGCTGAAGTGGGTGACAAGCAAATGACTGGTCCAGAATTGATCCAAGAAACGACGGACAAAATTTTCCAGATACGGGATCGCATTAAGGCAGCGCGCGACAGACAGAAAAGCTATGCAGATGTGAGAAGAAAACCGTTGGAATTTCAAGTAGGGGATAGAGTACTTTTGAAAGTCTCTCCATGGAAGGGAGTCCCCCGTTTCGGCAAGCGAGGAAAGTTAAATCCGCGATACATCGGACCATTTGAGATCCTGGAAAGGATCGGTCCAGTTGCTTATAAACTCCATTTACCCGCCGAACTTAGTGGAGTTCAAGACACGTTTCATGTATCCAACCTCAATAAGTGCTTATCTGATGAAACGTTAATTTTACCATTGGACGAGGTTCATATCGACAAACAGCTACACTTCGTGGAAGAGCCTATAGCAGTAACCGATTGGAAAGAACAAAAGTTGCGAAGAAGCCGAATCAAGTTAGTAAAGGTTCAATGGAACTCAAAGCGTGGACCTGAATTCACTTGGGAAAGGGAAGACCAAATGCGCAAAAAGTACCCATACCTCTTCCAAAGGATAGCTCCTACCAGCGACACCTCCTAAATTTCGGGACGAAATTCTCCTAACGGGGGGAGAATGTGACACCCGGTAATTTCCCAATCCCATAAACCAAGTAATCAACCTAACTATTAGGTGATTGTGAATGTTATGAACAGCGCGGGCATATGTTATATGCGCCATGCGCTGATGCGATGCGCGCCATGTTATGATCAGCGCGGGCATATGTTATATGCGCCATGCGCTGATGCGATGCGCGCCATGTTAGGATCAGCGCGGGCATATGTTATATGCGCCATGCGATGCGCGCCATGTTAGGATCAGCGCGGGCATATGTTATGTGCGCCACGCGCACAGGTTTTTGTTGTGTTTTCATGACAACTTAATTTTATGTCGTTTCTGTCTAATGGGGTGCATACCTCTTCAATAATCAAATCATTTATGCGCGCGCGGAAAAAGGGAACTAACCTCCCCGCATGGCGGGAACATCGAGGGCTAGTTTGTTTGAAGCTCCAAGATGGAATTGACTTCAACATAACTGATCACTATGTTGAAATACCAAGACCTCATGGAGAATCTACAAATGAAACTCAACGTCCCTGACTACGAGAAGGTTACGCACCTACCCGCATCAAATAAAAAGGAGTTATGTGCGACACCTGCGGGAAGAATCCCCGCGGGACACCTTAAAACTAAACCCTTTACGCATGAACGTCTGCACAGAAACCAACCACCTTCTCGCTTAAATCCAAAAGTTCACCCTGTTAATAAACTCTGAGAACGCTGGTTCCAGCAGAGCCAGATGGACTCGCAGGATTCCTTATAAGGACGCCTGCGCAGTGATACGCGCAGGATTCGTTACAAGGACGCTTGCGCGAAGACCAACTGGAGCCTCCGGACCCACAACGTTCAAAGAAATGGCCTTCACGCAGAAGGCTATACGCGCAAGGCTACACGCACAAAACACTTAGTCTATTCTTCAGATGTAAGGGGATTACCCCCGCCCAGAAAGAACCAGTTGCGTGTTTCAGAGATTTTTACCTTTTGACTGCACACTGAACAGTACCAGGAAAAGTATACTGTAACACGAAATGTCAGCTGTCAGCCGCACCTACTCTCACAAACCACAGTCCTGCATGTACTGTCAAATCCATCAGAATCTCTATAACCACTCCCTAGGACCATCACCCCCATCCCTAAATAAATAATAATAATAAACCCCATACCTTGTCATCATTACACCCAATATAAATAAGATTTCAATCCCCTAAATCAAGGGATTGTGTTCCCTTGAATTTGTCTATAAATAAGTATCAATTCTTGAATAAAAATATCACACAAACACACTTCAAACTCCTCTCTTAAACCTATAATTCTGCACTAACCATCTCCCAAGCATCCGTTTCCAGTTCCATCGCTAGGTAAGCCGAAACTTTAGTATTAAGATTTACTTTCCTGACCAACCCTTATATTCTTCGATTTCTTGATCTTAATATACATATTTCTTGTTATTTAAACATATTCTAGACTTCCAATTTCGAGGCTAACATCAGGAAACCCGAATCTCGTTAAATCTCTAAACCATCACTTAACAAGAATCACAGGTGAGTCTCACAGCCCCTATTTTCACTGTTTTAAACTGTTTTCGGGGCGAGGGACACGTGTTTAAATTATGTTTTATCATGGTACATTTACAAGCAATGCAAACGATTATCTGTTATGGTGTTTATCTTGGTTTTCAATGAGAGTGCGCAAGATTTAGACAGTGATCACTCGTCAGTGGAACTCTAAGGGTAGGGACTACTGTGTTTGATCAACCCACTCGTAGGGGTCACACCTCTTTGCATAGACGAGTGCCTAGTATGGTCATGTGGTAGTACTACTGGTTGTAAAGCCCGCTCGTAGGGGTCGCACCTCTTTGCACGGACGAGCGCCTAGTTTTCCGAGCACAACGTCCGCGCGTAACCCGCGGGACGGTATTGTTTTAGCTCGTAGTGGCAGCGCCACTTTGCATGGACGAGCCCGGTTTTCAGAAATGTCCGCGCGTAACCCGCGGGACGGTTTTATCAAGCATATGTTTTAATGGTGTTATCAGATATATGTTTTAATATGGCTTTATCAAGCATATGTTTTAATGATGTATTCAGTAATATGTTTCAATATGGTTTTATCAAGGATATGATGCAATACGATTTATCAAGTCACCAAAACTTGTGAACTCACTCAGTTTATACTGATTCAAATGTTTTTACGTGTCTTTCAGGTGATAATTAGTAGCGCAAGGAGTCACACTTAGAGCACTTCACGCAGAACATCTATAAAAATGGTTTTTGGAAGATTTTAGTTCTATCCCTTCCACACGCGTGGTTGTTCCCGCCGTGTAAGGGGATATGGCGCGGAAATCTTCAACGTTTTTCATATGTGGATGTTTTTATATGTAATTCTAAACAATGTAATGTATTTTGTACTAGACATTTCATGCGCAATGGAAAATTTATTTGAATGTTTGCAATGACCCGTGCTTGATTATCAATCCCCACTCGCGCGCACCCGGCTGTTTCCGCCGTTTAGGGCCGGGTGTGACAAGTTGGAGGCCGCAAAGTCTCAAGTTCTAATCCAATCCTAAACGTGTTTTACCGCAATGGGCCTTTGGATGGCGGATTTTCCCCATAACAGAAGATAGTCAGCTTGGGCCACCTAGTGTTGTTTGTTATTGCGGGAGTATGGGTCACCTTTTTCCATTGGGTTGCCCCCAAATAGCCGAGCTTAATTCGTTGGTTGTTAAAAAGAAGATAACTATCTGTTTGGACCCATCAACTTATCTACCCAACTTTATAAACAAATTGATACCGGCCCATTCGTTTAGCCGGATCAGGTTTGGGCCCTCGTGGCTTTTGAGTTTTGAGGTTCAAATTAGCGGATAATTGCTTGCATTAACCACTGGGGTTGTTAGCTACTGCCTACTTGGTTAGGCAGACACAAGGCAAATAGACCGAATCTAACTTATAACCAACTAATCTTCATTGCACCTCAATGGAAGTCCGCAACACTCAAGACAACGAAATTAAACGGAAGATAATTAAAAATGTGACAATGAATAGAAATACAACACGATAATATTAAATTTGATCTTCGTTATATTTTGCCCAATGTTGTAAAAGTAGGTTTGCAAGGCAAAGTATTCTCCGAGTAGTCGCTACAAGGTACGTCATTCTTAGCCAGAATCACATTTAGTCGGTAGACTTGAACCGATTTTGACTTAAAAAATGAAATGTAATTTTTATTTCTATAATATTAAAGAACTAATATCATTTTTTTAATTAATGATTAGTAATTCTTAGAATAATTTATTGTGTATTTCTTCTATTTACATTGATATTTACATATTTTGTCATAAATATTAGTAAAATAATGATATTTGATATATATATAATATCTAAAAATTAATTTTCTTTATATTTACCATGTCTGAGTACTCTCCGAATATACTCCCTGAGTACTCCGAGTACACCCAACTCCTCAGTCGACCGTCTAGGGTCCGCCTAGCGACTTTTGCAACCTTGATTTTGCCAAGATTACGGCTTGTCATTTTTCGTAGAGTGCTCCAGCACCCCCATTAAATAGGAGATGTCTTTCACAAGGATTTCGAAGTTCGGTATCCTTTTTGATTTTGCTCCCTAAGCCCAAAATTTAAAAAAATTCCATTCTTTGCATCCTCATAAATCTCGAGCCACGCACGGACCAATGCTTACTCCACATCACTCGGCCAATCACCTCTCCAACTAGTGGCGGATGTAGCTTAGAACTAGGGGTAGCATCCGCTAACCCTCAACTTTTTGTCGTTTGTGTAAATTTTTATTTTTTGGGTCGGTTTTCGTATTTCGTTACCCCTGAAAAAATATTACGTTACCCCTATTTGTTTAAAGCACAACCAATTTAAAAGTACAAATCAAATAAAGCCCAAACTAAGTTTATAGCCTAAAGCATATAAGAACCATTAACCTTTTCTTTCTTTTGTTTGAACGAGAAACATCAAACTAAACACGCTCAAACAGAAATAGGCTCAATAGAATTATTATTTTTTAAAAGTTCAAATCAAATAAAGCCCAAACAAAATTTATAGCCCAAAGAAAATTAAAACCATTAACCCTTTTTTTTCTTTTGTGTTGAACAAGAAACATCAAAAAGAGACATGTTCAACAGAATCATCATTTTGAGGTTGAAGTTTCTAATACGGTTTTGGATATGCGAATTCAAGAACATGGAAATAAATTCAGTGAGATCTCAACTAGTTTGTTAGAAAATATGTATGGTTTAAATCTATGAGATTCGTTTTCCAAGTTTGGCATAAGATAGCGACATTTTCGGAGATGTATTCGAATGAATTTAGTAATGAAAAAAGATGGTGTATTTCATATGCCCGTATCAACCTTTATCACACTTTAAATGAAGACGATAAATTTACAAAATTGGGTGTGTAATGGCAGAAACCGGACACCACTTTTCCTTTGGTTTATCGAATATTGAAGCTAGCGTTGGTTTTACCGATTGCAACCCTAACAATTGAAATATATTTTTCTAAATTGAAACTTATCAATACGGGTTTGCGCAAGCGAATGCGTGATGAGTATTTCAACAATACTTTAATTTGTGCGGTCGAAAGAGTAATATTTGATAAAGTAAAAGAAAAACGTGAAATGACTCAATTTCAAGCTTTTAAAACCGAATAAGGGAAATTTGCACCTATGTGTTTATTTTATTTATAATCATGTTTCTACTTTTGTTTCATTTACATTGTATGAAATACGGTAAAAAAAAAATTTGGACGTTACCCCTGAGATTTATGTCTAGATCCGCCACTGTCTCCAACACTTTTTTCTACAATCGAGTTTTTTTTCTTATGTTTCCTTTTCATCTAGCTCGGTCTTGTTGCTTGGACCGGATGGGTGTTGATTGTGTTCCCCAGGAACATTTGTTGTGTGAATTATGTTTCGGCAGCTATATCGAGTGTCAGATGGCTTTATAGAAGGTTCTGGAAATAGTTGGCATTATAGAGGTTTGGTTGCGCGTTTTTTTGTCGGTTTTGGTTGCACGGGTTGTTCATATGGTTTTGTAGAGGGTTGGAAATCGGGTTGCTTGGGTTCCAAGGATTCATTTATTTTTTTACTTTTTTTTGCAAAATATGAAGAGATGAAGTACAAAGATGATGAGATAATGTAAAAATGATGGTATGGTTATTTTTAAAAATAACCATATTTTTTTTAAATAGCTCAATGGCTCTTTCTAGGAACACCCCACCCCAACCCGAATAAAATGATGGGTCCTATGTATGCTCACCTAAAATATATGGTCTCATTGCGATTGATTCATAATCACATTATCATGCAATGTTATTGAGCTAGATGCCTAGAATATGTTCAATTTTCTACATTTAATAGTTGTACGGTATGAGTCATTGGGGTTAAACTTACTGAAGCATAGGTCCTTGCAAAAAACTTAAAAGGGTGCTTAATTTTTTTAAACCAATTTTTACACCACGATTCTAAAATTTCGAGGTCCATTAAAAGTTCAATGAGGGCCTTACCTCCCTCGGTTGTGCTTAAATTCGCCCCTCCATCTTGCCCAATTCTAAGGCGGTTCAGGTTCTTAAGTATCCAAGTAACCATCATTGATCAATCGATTAAAACATATAATCTTGTGGATTAGGTCTTGAATTCAAAACGAGCAAGTCACCACTTCAAAAGGAATACAAGTGGATTCATAATTTCATATTGTCTTAATTACTTGGATTTTAATTGCAAAAGAATACCAAATGGATACAGGAACCTACCCCTTTAAAGAAACTAAATGACAATGTACATGTTTTAAAATAATTGCACAAACGTAATGCTGGTAGACAACGCATCACTGGGCATTTCATTTACTTACTTTACCAACCAACTATTTACATCATATGTCAGATATTATTATTATAATTGTTATTATATTATATTCACGTATGTAAAGATCATTTTTTGTTGTCATTCCCACTTTTATGGGGTGGTTAAGGTGTGAAATAGAAGGTCATGGTTCAAATCATATGAAGTACAAAAATTTATTTAGTTAAAAAAGACCATTTCATATTTACCTGTGTTATGTTACACTACGAGCTTTTATCAGCTTTCTCATTTTTTAACCATGTTTATATACTTTGCTCCTAAGGATTTTCCATTCAAAAACTCGCGGATTTACTTTTTAGTTTTCTTGATAGAGACTTTTCAAGGAGTCCTTACCTTTGTAATTCTTCTATCTGAGTATGCTTAACTATAGAGTTTCATATGCTACACATTCAACTAAGCTCAAAATCTAAATTCAAATTGGTTTATGATTTGTCTTTGAAGAAACACTAATCGACCCCGGGCAGATTACGGATAATCTGGGGGGTGAATAGATGTTTCCCACGAGGATGAGGTCCAGCAAAGAAAGTTGTTCTTCAGGTGACCCGCAAAACAGACACCGTAAGCTCGTCACTGAGAAGGGGGGTTCCTCCTTGTGACCACCCTCCGGCGTGAGAATCAGACTAGATTGCTCTGAATATAAGTGTATATTAAGAGGTTGCTAGAGAAGATAAGATAATGAGATATCGGATAATGTCCTTACCATTCCAAGGTGTTGGAGTATTTATAGCCGAAGGTAGGTTTCCAAGAAGGTACAGCCGGCTGAATAGTATTCCTGTTCTACCAACAGTGGGATACGCACAAGCCATGCTGGTTGGTGGATAGGCTGCGGCCGATAGTGACAAGGCCGGCTGTATACTGTTCCTTTACTGCCGGCTATGCACTGTTCCACCAACTGTAGGCTACGCACGTCCCACAGTGAGGGTTGGTGAGTAGGCAGCGGCTAATAGTGACAAACAGTACTAGAGGGTGCTCCTCCTCGTACTGTTGTCGGTGAGCTGTCACCCTGTGATTGGTTCATGGGCTGTGTTGGTCAGATCGTCTATTTTGCCCATACCTTGGCAGGTATAGTACAAAAGATCTTCCAGAAGCATACGGACTGGCTCATTTGGGCGGGAGTATTCCCGCCTTGCTCATTCCTTCAGGTGACATTACTGAAGTATCAAGAGTTAGTGCCTTGTGCGTGTAGCCTTGCTATTAGTGCGGGTAGCCTTCCCTGATGGCTTGTATCCGCAGCTGCGGGAACAAGCGGGGTACTTCACCATTGGGAGGCTTTCCCTGCGGAAACAGCTGGCGTACTGCGCGTAAGGTCTTCATCTCTGAGCATGGTGGGTCCTGCGGAAGCAGTTGGTCCTTGCGCAGACGTCCCTCTTCAAGGTGAGTCTTGCGGGTCCAACTGGGCTCTGCTGGGACCTACCTCTTCAAGTCCCCCCAGTCCAATGTTCTTCTCATGAATTATTAATAAGTGAAGTGAACTTTTGGACTTTAGCAAAGGGTTTTGAAAAGGGTTTTTAGTTTTAAGGTTTTCCGTGGGGATTCTTCCCGCGGTTTTCCTAATGCCACGCAGAAATTCCCGACTTTTCTGCTTGATCTTTGGGTATGAAGCGGGTAGTTCTGTAACCTCTTCGCAAGTCAGGAGCGTTGAATCCCACTTGTGTGGATTCTCCATGAGGTTTTGGTAGTTTTGAACATAGTGATCAATTATGTTAAAACCACCAATTCCATCTTGGAGTTTCAAACAATATAGTTCTCGACGTTCCCGCTATGCGGGGATGTTATTCCCGTTTCCGCAAGCATGGCCCAGAAGATCCTTCTTGGTTTCAATTCCCTGCGAAGCACTAGGTATGTGAAGGGTTTTGCCTTGACACTGTACCCGCACTCGTCTTACGGTTACTTTACTTCCAAGGTATTCCTGGCGTCAATTCCCTGCGGGTGCTAAGTATGTGAAGGGTTTTGCCTTAACACTGTACCCGCACCCGTCTTATAGTTCCTTGGTCGCCGAGGTATTCTTGGCTTCAATTCACTGCAGGTGCTAAGTATGTGAAGGGTTTTGCCTTAACACTGTACTCGCACCTGTCTTATAGTTACTTGGTTGCCAAGGTAAGGGGTATTTTCCCGCTTACTTTTGAATCTTTTTGAAATTTGAAATTCGAAGAGTTGGTGAAAGGATAAGAACAGTCCAAACTGTTGAAACGTCGTCCGACGGTTTCTTCTGACAGTGTCAGGACGTGCAGGAAGTTATGGCGACGTGACAGTATATGGTCATTCCAGGCGCTTTTTCAGGCGCATGGGCGCGATTTTTCGGGCGCGTGGCCTCAAAATTAATGGCACGCGTCCTTTCAACAGCTGTTGCCAGCTTGCTCATTGCCACGTGTCATAGTTTCATTGCACCTGCGATTTCTCTCTCTTCCGCATTAAATTCATCGCATTAATTGCGATGAGTATATAAAGGGGGAGAGGGTCCTTTGCAATCCACACTTTCACTTCTCTTCATCTTCTAAACGATTTCCGGCGAATACTCACTATTCCGTCGAGCATTCTTCTGAAATCGTTTTTCTGTACATCCAAACATGTCTTCTTTTGCCGAGGAGTCTGACGTGTTCGTCGAGAATCCGTCGTCCACTTCTGATAAGGACGACAAGAGCACTGCTGGCGAGTGCCAGTGCGCTCTTCCTGCCGAGCTTTTTCAGTACATCGTCCGGAAGTTCATGCTCGAGCCGTTCGAGCCTGAGTTTCCGGAGCCACACCAGACGGTGTACGATGCCCCCAAGGGCAAGATAGGGGTGTACGCTGCATTCTTCGTTTATGGGAATCTCAGGTTCCCATTGACGAAGTTTGTATACCGTGTCTTGGAGAGGCACGGTGTGCATTTGACGGAGGTACACCCGATGGCGATCGCAAAGATCCGCCACTTTGAGTGGGTGTGCCTCGTTCTGGGCGTGGAGCCCCATGTTGACCGGTTGATGACCTTCTATTCTTGGAGGTGCATCCAGGGGTGGTACACCTTGGTCAATCGGATCAAGGGGTTGAAGATCTGCGCTACCGAGCGCAGTCTTCGGTCGTGGAAGCGTGAGTTTTTTTATATCTCCGCTCGCGTCGTCCCCCTTGCGATGACCTTTAAGAATGGGAGAGCACTCCCCGCCCTTCACGCCCTCAACTACCAGGAGGCGGAGTGGTTCGCCAAGATCTCCCGGGTCCAGACTCCGGTATACCGCTTTGCGGAGTCTGGGATGGTGATGCTTGGGATGAGCCGGGTGTGGAAGGAGGCGTCACAGGTTCCCATCGTCCTCGAATACGGTTTGAACTCTGTCCCTTACGGTATGCTCTTTCTTCTTTGTTTATATAGGTTTGTCTTCTAACTATTTGTTTCTTTTATTTCAGAGGGGAACGACTTGCAGTCTCTCCTGCAGCCGTGGGAGAGTGATGGTCCCGCTCGGATGGGTACTCGTGTTCTCGATGAGAACGAGTTGCCCATCTTGGAGCAAACGAAGGATCGGTTTGTGGAGGTCTACCCGCCAGGCCACCCTATTCTGAGCGCCACGCGGCCAGGTATGGCGTTATTCAACCCTCGACCTCTCAATGCTGAAACCTCTGCTGGAATTCCTCTAATCTTGTCATCTTCTGATGAGGAATCCGCAGATGGTCCTCCGTTGGTGCGGAAGAAGAAGGCTGCCGGCGGGAAGGGGAAGGCGAAGGTTGCCTCCACTGCCGATCCGGTGCCTCGGTCTGATTCAGAGACCGAGAGCGAGGAGGTGGCGGAGAACCCTGGTGGTGATAAGACCACTGCTCCGGAGGCTGCGACGACTGTCACCTCCGGGCAGCCCAGGATGACGACGGTGAGCGGCGTAAAGAGGCCAGCTCCATCGGGTTCGTCCCCGCCTGTTCGCACTTTTAGGCTCAAGAAAACCCGTAAGTACAAACTTCCTTTACTTTTAACTTCATAGCTTTCCATCATTATACTTATCTTCTTTGTGCAGGCGTGGATGCTACCGCATTCCAGGATGGAGCGGGGAGGAGCACCTCCGGACCCATGACGGTAGGTTTGGTCAACCTACCTGAGGCGATGACCCAGGCGTCTGCGCCTGCTTCAGTTGGTTCAGTTGCTCACCCGGATGAGCCAACTGTTCCAACTGTGACGACATCTCCGCCGGCTATCAGTGCCATATTTACTGAATCTTTCACTGAGCCGGCGGTGACTATTTCTGCGGGCTCCTCCGCAGCGGCGACCACGGTTGTGAGTTCACCTACGGTGAGTTCACCTCCGTTGGTTTCTACAACCGCGGCGGCCTTCACCATGCCTCCTCCGTCATCGGCAACGACGGCCGATCCTTCAGGTATGCTTGGGGCTTCTCGCCAACCTCTGCCTCCTTCCCATCTGCCTGACCTCTTGGATGGATTTCCCTTGGGTTCAGGTGATGGGTTTGGCGGCTATCGGCCTGTTGTCGACCCTACAGGTGCGTAGGGTTCTTTTGGCCTTTTTTTTATATCATCTTTTCCTAACTGCTTTTTGTTTTTTGCAGTGTCGGATTCCAATGAAGTGTATGTTCCACGATGGAACATCCGCCGAAGAAAAACAACCCTTCGCACGCCTGTGGAATGCGTGGAGTGGGCTCGTCACGCAACTCCCAGTGGTGCGTTGGGGGAAGCAATGGCTAGCTACCAGGAGGGTAGGCTAACCAATGAGCTTCGGATTCTCCTGGCCCGGATGCAGCAGCGCGTCGAGCTGCTTTGTCGTGAAAACGACAAGTTAAAAGCAGCTCGTATCCAAGAAGTAGCTCAGGCGCGGGCTGTCCGGGAGGAGAATAGGAGGCTCTCCGCTGTTGCTGCGGAGAAGGAGAAGGCCTTCAAGGCCCTTGAAGTTGAAGTTCAGGCCCGTCTCGAGGCCCGTTCCAAGGCTGCCCAAGCTGTTAACGAACAGCTTCGGCTGGCTAAGGAAACTGCTCGGAACGCAACTGAAAGGGCCACCAAGGCTGAAGCTGTTGCTGAGCCTCTACGCCTCGAGAATGAGGAACTTAAAGCCAAACTAGAGGCGCTCCAACAGGCTCATGATGCCTTGGCGATGGAAGACGCCAAGAAGCTCCAAGAGATCTTGGACCAGAGGGGGGTGCTTGACCACACTGAGCGGAAGCTAAAGGGCGTTGAAGAGGCTGCGGCTAAAGAAGTGTTGCTTGCCAACCTCATCAAAAGTGAAGCCGAACGCGCCCGTAACCAAGCTCAAGCTGCCCTCCAGGAAGCTCTGGTTACCAAGGAATGGCTTCTTCGAGAAGCGTTGTCTCAGGTATGCGTAATTTCATATCTTTACACTTTTCTTTGTACATAGAAAAGGTTCTGACACTTGTATTTTTTCTTGTAGGTTGTGCATCGAGTCTTCACGGACACATCATACGATGATGCCATGAGCGCAGCCCTCAACGCTTCTCATGAGGATGGGGAAAAGGCCGGCTTCCTGCTTGGTCTAGGGTTCGTTGAGAAAGGCATCCCGCCTTCCAACTTTCCTTTGTATGATGTGGATACTGAAGCTGTTTATGACCAAGCAGTGAACCAGTATGCCGCCTTCCTGCATCCGGTGGTGGAGAAGGTGAACGAAGTTGCTGCTGCTGATGATGGGCTAGCTATCCTTAAAGCTTTCCTTGAACCGCCACGCTCTACTGATGGTGCGGGTCCAAGAGGAAGTGGTCCTGAAGCTTGATCCTGAAGATCCCTTTCCACCATTAGAGTAGATTTTTATTTTTGTATAGCTTCTTTTGTATGCGGGTATGCACCCAGCAATCTTTGTAATATTTGAATTTTGATGGAATAAAGATTATGTGCTAATTCCTTGCCTTGTTTATTTTACGCATGTTTTGATTTAACTTAGCAATTTCTTTAGTGCTTAGATAAGTTAACTTTTTAACGTGGCAGATTATAAGTTTATGTTTCGCTTCCTCTTTCATGATTGTGCGGGTATGACCGTCACTTACACTTAGTAGGATGGATAAAATTTACTTATATCTGTCCTGCGTGGAAGTTTTCCTCATCTTTTCCTTAGAAATTTTCTAAGTATTTTGAATAAGTTAGCCTTTGTACGCGCGGTTGTTAATAGGTTAATGTTCAGTTTCCTCTATCATGATTGTGCGGGTAGGACCGTCACTTTCATTTAGTGGGATGACTAAACTTTACCTATGACTGACCTGCGTGAAGGTTTTCCTTATCTTTTCTTTTGAAATTTTTACCGTTTTATGTGTTTATGCTTTTGCCGCCTTCCACACGTAACGACTTACTTCTTCCCATATTTATGCGGTGAATACCGGCACATCAGTGTGGGAAGTTCATAAGTATAAAAGTAAGGCTATCAACACATTGTGAAAGGAGAATCATTTCCATTAGAAGTGGCTCTAGGCCTTTTCTTTACAAGTTTGGAATTGATCTACATGTAACATTTGCGTAATTGAGCTCCATTCCATGCTCTTGGGATGGGAGTGCCATCGAGCCGGTATGCGCCCTTTCCCAGAACTTCTTTGATAATGTATGGCCCTTCCCAGACCGGGGCCAGTTTTCCTGGGCGTTGTTGGTTCGAAGCCTCGTTGTTACACAGTATGTAGTCTCCTACGTTGAAGTTGCAGAGTTTTACCCGCGTGTTGTAGTACTTTTGCATTTGTCGCTTGTAGTTCTCTTCACGCACTGCGGCTAAGTCTCTGCGTTCCTCGGTTAGCATAAGGTCTAACCGTCTTTCCGCATCATTGTCTTCTGGCTGAATCAAGACCCTTGGTGAGGGTAAACCAATTTCGACCGGGACCATGGCTTCAGTGCCATAAGTGAGACTGAACGGGGTTTCTCCCGTACTCGCCTTTTTCAGCGTTCTGTTTTCCCAAAGGACGTGCGGAAGCTCGTCCACCCAGCCGGATCTGTGTTCCAAGAGTCTTTTCTTTATGCCTTCGACGATGCTCTTATTTGCTCTTTCTACCTCACCATTACCCTGCGGGTGCGCCACTGAGGTAAAAGTGTGGGTGATTTGAAGTTCTTCCAGCCACTTTTGTAGCTTCTTGTCAGCAAAGTTGGTGCCGTTATCGCTCACCAAATTCTGTGCAAGTCCAAAACGACAAATAATAAATTCCCAAATAAATTTTTTGATATGTTTCGCGGTTGTTTGGGCTAAGGGTTTTGCTTCTATCCACTTGGTGAAGTAGTCGATGGCTACCACTAGGAACTGAACATTTCCTGCTGCTGTAGGAAATGGGCCTGTCACATCGATGGCCCACTTCTGAAATGGCCATGAAGAGGTGACTGGAACAAGTTCATTCTTCGGGCGATGCGTGTTGGGTGCGTAGAGCTGACAAGACCTGCACTTTCTGATGTATGCCAGCGCATCCGTATGCATCCCCGGCCAAAAGTATCCCGCGTTGTTTAGCTTAGCTACAACAGCGCGTGGACCTGCGTGTACTCCACAGATGCCTTCGTGTACTTCCCTTAGGAGGTAGTCAGCATCTTGGTTGTCCACACATCTTAAGAGTGGGCCAAGAAAGTTACGTCTGTAAAGGATGTCATCGATGAGTTGATAATTCAGTGCTTTACAGCGTAGTTTTCTCGCCTGTGTTTTTGACTCTGGTAGTATACCTGTCGCAAGGTAATTTATTATTGGTGTCATCCACGTTTCTGTGCCGGTTTGGATGACACAAATTTCCTTGTGCGGGACTGAAGGTGCCTCGAGGAGTTCAATGCGGATGTCCTTTCCCAAGTGGGTGAAGGCTAATGATGCAAGCTTGCTTAACGCATCCGCAGATTTGTTTTCACTACGCTTGACGTGTATGACTTTGCAATCGTTAAAATCGCGCATAAGGGTTTTTGCTTGTGCGAGGTACAGGGCCATTGTGTCGTTCACGGCCGTGTACGTCCCGTTGATTTGGTTGGCTACTAACATGGAATCCACGTGGGCTTCCAAGTGTTTCACTCCCATCTTACGCGCAATTCTCAGCCCGGCCAAGAATGCTTCATACTCGGCTTCGTTATTCGTACTTGGAAAATCCAGTCGAATAGCGTAAGTGTATTCTTGGCCTGCTGGGTTGGTTAGTTTCAGCCATGCGCCTGAACCCTCGTTACTGGCTGCTCCATCAGTGTAGAGTCGCCAGACATCATTGATGTCCTGTGCTGGAGAGGGTTGAGCCTCTTCCTGGCACTCTTTTTCCCGCGATGCAAGCACTTCCGCAATAAAGTCGGCCAAAACCTGGCCTTTTATGGCTGGTCTTGGCTTATACTTTATCGCGTATTCCCCCAACTCAATTGCCCATTTGGCTAAGCGTCCCGATAACTCGGGTTTGCGTAGAACGTTTGCAAGTTTGAAGTTGGAGAGAATGGTGATTGGGTGACCCTGGAAATATCGTCTTAACCTGCGTGAAGCGTGTATAAGTGCTAAGACTAATTTTTCGAGGGTATAGTACCGGGTTTCTACGTCTGTTAGGATACGGCTGACATAATAGATTGGCATCTGGATGCCTTTCCGTTCAACTAGCAGGACCGCCCCGGTTGCTCTATCTGTTGCGGAAAGGTATAGGATTAACTCCTCCCCCGCTTCTGGTGCTGTGAGCGTTGGGAGTTCGATCAAGCGTGACCGAATCTCCTGAAAAGCTGCTTCCGCTTCTGGTGTCCAGCGGAAGTGCGTTTTCTTTAAACAGTTTCTCAACGTTGACACAAAAGGAAACGACTTATCCGCGTGGTTTGCCAAAAAGCGATTAAGTGCGACTAGTCGTCCATTCAGTGTCTGAGCCTGTTTGATGGTAGTAGGTGATTCCATTTTGATAATGTCTTCGACCTTTTCAGGGTTCGCTCTGAAGCCATCTTTAGTGACGATGACCCCCAAGAACTTCCATTCTTCCATTCCAAAGGCACACTTGCTCGGGTTGAGCTTCATGTTTATCTTCCTGAGCGTGTTGAAAGTTTCTTTGATGTCTTTCAACATTGCTTCTGCGTCAGGGCTTTTGATGACCAAGTCATCCATGTAGACTTCCAAGTTCCTCCCAATTTGGGCATGAAACTGGTTGTCCATCAGGCGTTGGTATGTGGACCCGGCATTCTTAAGTCCAAATGGCATCATTTGATAACAAAATGTGCCATCAGGCGTCCGAAAAGCGGTTTTGTCCTGATCATCAACGGCCATGTGGATTTGATGGTACCCCTTATACGCATCCAGGAAGCATTTAAGGCGAAACGGTGCTAACGAATCCACCTTAAGATCAATTTCGGGTAACGGATAACAATCCTTGGGGCATGCTTTGTTTAAGTCCTTGAAATCTATGCACATGCGCCATTGTTTGTTATTCTTCGGTACCATAACGGGATTTGCAACCCACGTTTGATATCTGCTAACGCCTACGATGCCTGCGTCAAGGAGTTCCTTGACTTGGGTTCTACACGCGTTAGTTTGTTCTGGCCCCATTACTCTGCGCTTTTGTACGACTGGCGTAACAGCCGGGTCGCACTTGAGCTTATGCTCTGCCTTACTTCGGGGTACGCCAGTCATGTCAGCTGGTGTCCACGCGAAGATGTCAGCGTTTTTCTGTAGTAAGCGTTTGAGTAAGGTGCGCGTGGGATCAACGACTGTTGGGCCAATGGTAACGGCCTGGTCAGGGTATTTGCCATTGAAGGCCCATCTTTACGGTTCGGTGATGGTTGGTTTAGCCCTCTTTGGTTTGGGTTTAGATGAGACAGATGCGATGCATACCTGGGGAATGCTGGTGATCATCGCTACACCCTCAGCTGTTGGCCATCCCATCATGCCGTGGACTGAAGATACCACGGCGTTGAATCTTGCCATCCCGTCTCTTCCGAAGAGAATGTCGTATGTGTGGTGTGGCTTCCTCATCACGACAAAATCCACATCTTCTGTGCGTGAGTGATTCCCGTCCGTAAGAGTGACGGGGAAAGATAGGATACCCAGGGGGTGTTTGTGCTGCCGTCGAACCCTTCCATCGAGGTATAGACCGTTTCCAGGCGTTCCTTGTCTTCGTCATCTAGCTTGTCGAAGAACTGCTTGTACATCACCGTTGACGAGGCGTCGTTGTCAGCAAGAGTGCGAGAAGTGATGTAGTGCCCCAGCTGGCTTTTGATGACGATAGGGCCTTCTTTGCTGGGTCCTCCTGGCACTCGCGGGAAGCGCACCTCAGCTTCCTTCCACGCGCATGGTTCTGTCGCTCGCCTTTTTCTTCCTCTGATGTTGCCATGAACCATGTTGATGCTGATGTCAACGGGCTTTCGTCCGTTGCCTCTGTACCGGTTATCATTCCTTCCTCCCTTCTTGATTGATGCCACAAGGTGTGCAAGTCTTCCATCCTTGACGAATGTTTCAACAATATCCTTCAAGGATGTACACTCCTCCGTACTATGACCCTTTGTCCCGTGGAAGTCACAGGATTTGCTTTGATCCGCATTAGGTCGCTGCCGGATCATTGGAGCTTTTGGCCATGGTAGTTTTTCGGTGGCAAATATCTCCGTGACGCTTTTGGTGAGTGGCGTCCACCGGTGTTTTCGGCTTGAAGGGTGTGTGTTATCCCTTCCGCCAACAAGAGGGCGAGAGCTGGATGAGGTGTCAAAGTTTATCCTTGACTGCCAAATACCTAGCTTCCTCTTTTTGTTCTGCCGGGCGATCCGAACATTGTTTTCTCTGGTCCTCTGCGTGTAGAGGTGTGTACTCTTGGGAAGATCCCTACCCAGTTGCTTCTCTGTCTCGGCAAAGCGCTTGGCCGCCATCATGATGGCATCCCATGTGGATGGCATGCCGTCCTTACCCGTCAACGTGCGGATAAGCTCTGGGTATTCGGCACCCTGGATGAAAGCGGCGCGAACAAGATCTTCACTTATGTTGCCCAGACTCAGCTTTTTGGAGTTGAAGCGAGTGATGAAGTCTAGTAAAGATTCATCCTCCTCTCTAACGTAGTTGAGGATCGTCCACTGTTCTTCAGTATATTTCCTCTGTTGGCTGAAGTGTTGGCTGAACTTGTTCTGAAAGTCCGCCCAATCATAGATGTGGTGGACCGGTAAACGATCGAACCATGCCCTGGCCGCTCCAATCAGTGTCATCTGGAACATATAACACCACGTGGGTTCCATCCAGTTACTGACGGTTGCCCCCGCAATGAATCTGTTCAAGTGGTCGTCTGGGTCGGATAGACCATCATAAGTGCCGATGTTGGACATTTGTTTGGCACTTCTCGGGGCGATTGCTTCCGCAATGTCCCTTGCAAACTTGGACTTTCCTGCATTTGCAGCAGTTGGTCTAAAGGTTTTGGAGAAGTCACGTGGGTTTCTCCCCGCGTTCGTCGGTTTAAAGGTTTCTCCAAAATTCCTTGTCGGTTGGAAGTCCGTTTCCTTACGCTTCCCTTTTGCCTTATGGCGAGGGTTTGCGTCGGTATCGGATTCTTCCCGCTCATCGTCCGAGTACTCGCACTCACTGTTCATGTTGAGATGTTGGCGAGTACTGCCGAATTCGTCAGCCTGTTGAAGTGAACGCAAGCGTTCATCCAACTCAGCTTGGAACTCTTTCTGACGTGCTTCGGCCCACGCCTTAACTTGATCGAGTGTTTGGCGAGGGACCCTCGTCCGTTTCTCCAACTGGGCATCAGTGAACCCCAGTGAAATATTGTTTACTGCACTTGTCCCGGCTTGGGTAACCGGGGTAGTGTTCGTAAAATTTGTATAACCGCCGGTGTTCCCCCCAGTTGCTGGGGTTGTGGTTACCGGGGTTTCTTGGTCACTTACTGGCTTTGGGACCGGAGTAACGTTAACCATTTCTTCAGAAATTTTGAAAAAACTAAGAATTAGTTCTAGCTTTTATGCACGGATGGCGCCAATGAAGAAACACTAATCGACCCCGGGCAGATTACGGATAATCTGGGGGGTGAATAGATGTTTCCCACGAGGATGAGGTCCAGCAAAGAAAGTTGTTCTTCAGGTGACCTGCAAAACAGACACCGTAAGCTCGTCACTGAGAAGGGGGGGTTCCTCCTTGTGACCACCCTCCGGCGTGAGAATCAGACTAGATTGCTCTGAATATAAGTGTATATTAAGAGGTTGCTAGAGAAGATAAGATAATGAGATATCGGATAATGTCCTTACTATTCCAAGGTGTTGGAGTATTTATAGCCGAAGGTAGGTTTCCAAGAAGGTACAGCCGGCTGAATAGTATTCCTGTTCTACCAACAGTGGGCTACGCACAAGCCATGCTGGTTGGTGGATAGGCTGCGGCCGATAGTGACAAGGCCGGCTGTATACTGTTCCTTTACTGCCGGCTATGCACTGTTCCACCAACTGTAGGCTACGCACGTCCCACAGTGAGGGTTGGTGAGTAGGCAGCGGCTAATAGTGACAAACAGTACTAGAGGGTGCTCCTCCTCGTACTGTTGTCGGTGAGCTGTCACCCTGTGATTGGTTCATGGGCTGTTTTGGTCAGATCGTCTATTTTGCCCATACCTTGGCAGGTATAGTACAAAAGATCTTCCAGAAGCATACGGACTGGCTCATTTGGGCGGGAGTATTCCCGCCTTGCTCATTCCTTCAGGTGACATTACTGAAGTATCAAGAGTTAGTGCCTTGTGCGTGTAGCCTTGCTATTAGTCCGGGTAGCCTTCCCTGATGGCTTGTATCCGCAGCTGCGGGAACAAGCGGGGTACTTCACCATTGGGAGGCTTTCCCTGCGGGAACAGCTGGCGTACTGCGCGTAAGGTCTTCATCTCTGAGCATGGTGGGTCCTGCGGAAGCAGTTGGTCCTTGCGCATACGTCCCTCTTCAAGGTGAGTCTTGCGGGTCCAACTGGGCTCTGCTGGGACCTACCTCTTCAGTCTTGAAAACCAAATTTAAATTTTATTGAACTCATATTTTTATTTTTTCCGGTTGAAGCCTAGTTACAACAACTTGATATACAAACTTTTTAAGGTTACAACTTTCACTAAAAGGAAGTATAAGGTGACCATTTAAAGGCTTCGTTTTATAATCTGTTTAAATGTCACCTTTCATAACAAGAAAATATGTAGGGGTCATAGATGTTATCAAGCATTCAACATTTTGAGTAATGCATTCTATTTATACAATATGCAAAATATTGGGTTTTGGCAAAGAATGCTTTAAATAGGTTACTGGCTAAACTCATCACATTGGATGCACTCGTCTTTTAATTCGGGAAAAACCCTTACCTAAGGCCAATGTTGGAAAACTCCCGAGTAGGCGGCCGAGTACTCCCCGATTACTCCCCGCCTAAATCGAGTACTCCCCGCCTCGGCCGAGTACTCCTTAGGTATTTTCCGAGTAATCCCCGACTACTCCCGAGTACTCACAACTCCCTAGTCGACCAGTGGCGGATCCAGGAATTTTTTTCCAGTGGGTTCACTGTTTTTAGGTGCTCCGAATTCATAGGATTGGGCATAAAAATTTTGGGGTCGATTCAATGGTTTGGGTCGGGTAAAGTTAATCACATAATAAAAATACGATACAGTAATAAAAAAACGTCTCCATTAAAAAACAACAAATAATCCGCATGCCTTTGCCATTGGTGTAACTATACGAGTGGGCTAATGACCGCGTTTTTTCCTACGCGCAGTTAAAACTACGCTTAAATTTCATCTTAATTTCACAAGTCATAAATAGATAAAGTTTCATAAATATAAATACAAATGCTACAATTGCAACACCTTTACACTTAGAACAATCCTATTTGTTTAATTAGGCCACATCTTTATCTTTTTCCCCATATCTAGATGTTTATATGAAGCATATGCATCGGTAAATCAATTATTAAACCAAGAACGTGGTCCTAAATATTTAAAAAAAAAACAATGCATCAGCACAATTACACAACACAGGAAAGCTAACATGGAGGCATGTGCAACAATACTTGACGGTACATGGCTTAACCTTTGCTTGAATATTGAAGTTAATGAGCATAGGCATTCTGTTGTATGGTGGAGGTTGTGATGGAGAGTGTGGGCTATAGAGTGAAAAAAAGAAACCCTAAATATGTTTTGAATAAAAAAATATTAGAAAACATGCAACAAAAGAGAATTGAACCCAGGCATCTCCATCAATTAAGTAGAGACTTAACGACTGGAGCATTTGTTCAATTTGTGTATGAGTTAACTCTATATTTTATATGTGGGTTCACTCTAGTCTTTTTTATATGGATGTTTTACTAAAAATCCGAAACTCAATGGGTTCCCGTGAATCCGGTGAACCCACACTAGATCCGCCCATGCCATCATCATCACCCGGTGCCGCCGAAACTAAATGATGGGAACAAGAATCAAATATAGGTCATATGAAACACCAAATCCCCCCCCCCCCCCTACCACTCCACCACTAGCTTATTAACGATTAAAAATTTTGAATATTTAAACAAATAGCATTTTTACAGCATTTTTTGAGGATGCAAGTAACACCTTCTTGCCTCCCTAGATTCGGACACTTGTTAAGTGCATCTATTTGGAAAAAAAATGTTTTGACCATCATCAGTTCATCACCTTTTTTCTTCCAGCAATATTGCATACAATTATACAACGCTTTTCTGGTCAAACAAGTTATTTTTATCCTTCGAAACTAGTACAAATTAAGTTGATAAATTTAAAACAAAAAGATTTTCTTAATGTAAAAAGCATATTAGAATTTATATATTAAATTTGAATTTTAAAACTGAAAATGAACAAAATGAGGTTGGTTAATGGAGGAACTAAGGAAATCAATGGGATTAGACTATATGATATGCATGTCATTTTACCTCCCATTTCACAGTGTTACGTTAACGTCACATCAGAGCTCACTTCTCTCACTCTCTTCCATAATATCATGGAAATGATTACTAATTCATCACTTTCCTAGCTTTTCAAATAAAATAATAATATATATAACTAATACTGGTTTAATAGAACTAAAATTAATTTAATTTAATTTTTGAGTTAGTAATATAACTAAAATTATTGAAAAAAACAAAATATTTGGATATTTAAAACATTACATTTAATAAATTAAATTGAAAAAGAGTCAGTTTGCTAAATTAAATTAAAAGTATATATACATTTAAAATATCTAAATAAAAAACATAATATATTAATGTAAATATAGATACAGGCTGGCAGTTCAATAAAAAACATCTTATCTTACAATCCTAATAAAAGAAAATGTTAAAGGTGTCAAGCCCACATTTCACCTAATTCCTAATCTCTCATCTCATTCATTCTAGCTATTCATGGGTCATGGGTCAAAACCATTATGTCAAATGGGTTATAACATAGTGTGAATTATATTCATTATTGGATCAAGTTCATTTTCATACCTAAAGTTTGACCAACTACACAACTTTAGTATCTTTTTTTTTTAAATTTCTTGCAAATCAACACCTGGTGTTTCCAAAATCACGCTATTTTAGTACTTTTCGTTAACTATGTTTGTTTTCCCGATTAAGTCTACATTAAATTAATTCACAAGTATTTTGAGAATCACAACTGAAATAACAAACCTTATTTATCTTTATCATTTGACAAAACCCGTATAATACACGGGTTCAAAAGCTAGTAAATATATATAACATCAAACCCATCTTCTTCAACCTCCCTTCCTCGTCTTCTTCTTCTTCTCAAACATTCATGTAGCTCTTACAAGCCATCAAACCCCTAATTTTTGTGCTCAGGTTTATTTAAAAGAAAAAAAAAACTCTAAAGCTTTCCGCGGTGAAATGGGTGGTGAAATCTCAACACTAACTTTGCCGTTGAGCGGCACCGACCACCGCGGGGTGGTGTTTGCCGCCGGCACCGCTCACTATGTCAGCCGTTGAGCGGTAAACCGAGATCCACACCTGATAGTCTTAGTGATTCATTGATAAATGTAAAACTATTAAAAAGAATACTTGAGTTTAGAGGTTATGAATTCAAGTCCCACATACGACAAAAATCAAAAGAATTTGCCGTTAGAAAAAAAGTTAAGTATGGAAATTGATTACATGGGAATGAGTCGGGTTGTCACATAGGAAAAAAAAAGTTGTTTAACATTTTGGGTTGCAAATCCGTTCCTTAAAATTACGTGAGGGGGATTTGCAAATTATATGGTATGGTTATGAGTAGTTACGTGAGAGAGATTTGCAAATTATATGGTATGATTATGAGTAGTTGTGAGTAGAGCAGAGAGAAAATTTATATGGGAAAGTTAAATTTGGGGTTTCACTGTAGATATTGTATAATTATTTAATATTTTCATAAAGTAGCTGTGAGTAAAAAAAAGAGAAAATATGATGATAAAGGTGTAAAAAAATATTATTTAATTAAACAGGAGATAGAAAATACAGTATTTTTTTAAAGTAATATATGATATATATGGATATATGGTAGGGAACAGACTGAGAATGCTCTCATAGAGAAAAAAATGAGTTATTTAACATTTAATATTTAATGGTGTAGTTAAAAAAAAAAATTAACGGAACACTTTAGCTTGCTATTTACGTATACAACTTTGATAAATGTGCATCACTAAAACATTCATTTTTAAACACGTAATATGAGATCGTAATGTATTGGAGGCATATAAGATGTCTTTAAAATAATACGTATTTAACTTGTCAAAAAACGTATCCTTACATTTCGTTACATTACATACACTTCATAATTTTTAAAGGATTTACAGAAAAAAAAATGCAACAATAACTTTACCTAATTAAAATCAATGTTTGTCAGAATAATATGTATTCCTAAAAAGGACAATCAAAATAATTTTTACATACTTCAATTCGAAAATTAACTCATCATAACCTTCATTTGATATGACCACACCAAACTTTTTATTTTAGTAGGTTGTGGTTTATGAAATTTTAATTTCTACCCTGCTAATTGGTCAGATACTTCTGCCAAAATTAAAATTTACATTTATTACCTCAACTGTATTTTACTCCCACTTTTGTCCTTTAAATAGACTATCCTCACTTCACAAATTCTTGCATCAAATTTAGCCATTTAGTAAAACTTGTAAGGAAAAAAAATGGCAAGCAAGTGCTTTATGTTAGTTGTAGCTCTAGCCGTATCGGCTTATACTAGTACTGCTAGAGACATTCCGAGTGACAATAAGAATAGTATTGGTCTTACAGATCAAAAGAACGTTTATACTTTTGGTGGAACAGGCGGGTTTGGTGGCATTGGAAACAATGGTTTGCCCGTGGGTGGGTTGGGCTCAGGAATCGGTGTAGGGGGGTAACTTTGGTAATGCTAATGGAATTGGAGGCGTTGGTGGCGGATATCAATTTGGTGGACAGGGTGCTCCTGCTGGTGGTGTGGGAACTTTTGGTGGTCTAGGCAACGGTATTGGTGGATTACCTACTCTTGGTGGCGGTGGACTTGGTGGTGGTGGTGCCATGGGTGGCGGTGTTGGTAGTGGTAATGGTGGTGGTGCACTCCCTTATCCATGAAGCTTGTGTTGTGATCAATAAGTAGTTAGCTACTTGCCGGTTTGAAGCTAGAAGGCATGTTTTGTTTGTGTTGTTAAAAGTACGTTCTTTGGTGTTAGAGAATATCTTTGTCTTTTGTTATATTGTATTTCTAAAATATTTAATCATCTATTTATTTTGAGTTACTTGTTATACCTTTGGGTCATTTTTGCACCATTATTGGAACTTGTAACTAAATATGTACATACGAAAACCATCATCATCATCATCATCATCATCATCATCATACTCACTAAATTCACCAATAGCAAAGCTATAGTATGGTCTGACGAGGGTAAACGTAGCTAGCATTACCTCTACCACGTAGGAATAGAGAGGCTGGTTCCGGTGAGATCTCGGACTCGATGGTAGTTTTGTATGAAGTCTTGGATATAAGGCACAGATAACACTCAGCCATCGGCTGATTGGCGCAATACAAAAACTATGTTGGGACGATAATAAGCTTAAACCAAAAGTTTAAATATGAAAAATAAAAATAGTTATTTTTCAATATAAGATAATTTTATCGTAAAATCTATCTATTTATCTTTTATAAAAGGAGTGGATTGTATGTCCATCACGAATCCTCTTAGTCACCGGCGTCTCTTCTCAAATCATCAATTGAACGATTATACAAGGTATTGTATGATTTCTGTATTACTTTATACCTTTCTAACATAAACTTCAAATCTCAAACAAAACCATAGTTTTTATTAACAGGTTCGTTTCTAACCATTCATCATGTGTTTGTCTTGAATATATTAACCTAAATTTTGGATTGGTTATCGAATTTGGTTATTTAGGCTTTTATTTAGGGTTGCAGACGTTTATTATACTGAAATCTCTTAATATGTTTTTTAATGTCAAATTTGTTTTTTTTAGCAGACTTGGAGGATAAGACAATCACAAACTATGCATTGATAATCGTAGGTTTTACTTCACTTATTTAAATTATTCAAATGATTCATAGGTTGATGTCTTACTTATGGTTGTTTTTTTTAAGCATGATCTTTAGAGTCACATAGTGGTTGGACCAAATTGAGTATATGTCCTGGTAGAAATCAAAGTTTGTGGAGTCTGATAAGATGGTGATATTATATATTCAAAATCTGGTCTATTTGTCTTTAGCTCATATGGCTTATGCTAACTGCCATTTGTATATATATGATTTAAAGTATATGAATGAGAAAAGATGCTCAAGAAGACAGGTTTGCATTTTTTTGTGGTCAAAGTTGACCAACAAGTTAGATATTAATTTGCGACAATAATGCCAAGTTTGTGTTTCATAAAATTTATTGTTCTATGTTTTTATATGTAGGAAGAAATGACATGATGTTATTGTATATTTCACATTTGAATCCTAACTGAACAACCCAGGTCTATCTATATCAGATTTTTTTATCAAGGATTTTCAATTGAATAACCAATGCATGTAACCCAATGATTGAAGAACACAGGTTTGTATTTGATTGCTTTTGGCAGAGAGATGTTTGTTCCTTATTATTTTATATCTATTAACTTTGATTCTGCTTCAATGATCTCTTTTGTGATTCGTAATCCCTAAGTTAATTCTGCTTCAATTGTAATAAATATTTTAAGTTTGTATATTATTGTAATTATTAATTTTATTATAGTCTGTTATATATTTGTTCTTTAGGAATTACCCTTTGCTAATGGTTACTTGGAAGCTATCAGTAATTGCATCTACGTAAGTCCTAATCTTATCATTTTCTATTCTTATTACATATTGTCCTTTTCTACTATTTTAAAAAAAAATTAAGTGTATGGTATTATATGTTGCTATTTTTTGTTAATTCCAGCATGTGCCTCGAATTAGATGAAGTTTGCAAGGAGATTTCCTGACTGGATTATGCTCAAAGCAGTTGCTCCTTTGGCTTCCCAACCTGATGTTGATAAGGTTTAGCAAACTAAAAACACTTCTGTTTCAATTTAACATATTTCATGATTTTATAATCCAAAAAGACATTCAGATGGGATGATAACGATTATGATGTTATGTTCTTAAACAGACTGAATTCATTGGAAGCAGTGCAATAGGAATTAAGATTATGACTGTCGCTGCTCACAACATTATGGTATTCCTATTATTAGTATAAGAACCGTGATGGAGTTTGAGAATAACTGTGAATTCAACTCTCTTACATCATGCGTTTGTATGTCTGTATGGTATCCTGTGACATTGAGCTTGATGGAAATAGTCCAGTGTTAAGCATCCGTTGTGAGTTTCTGGTTCTTGACTTTTTGTAGTCCACTTTGACTTTCAAGATCTTACACGGTTAACCAACATTATTATAAATCCTTCAATTTTCATGAAAAATCTAAATATTATTTTTCGAATTTATATATTTCACTAATGAAAAATTGAAACATCTTAGAAAACCCATATTCGACAATCTTAAAGTAACAAGTTTGATCATAAAAGTCCAAATAAAAACTAACCACAATCTTTATGTTGAGCAGATATGCATATATGGGTTCATTGCTTAATTTTGATTTTTTAGTTGGTCAAATTTCAGTTTTATGATCAAACTAAATAGAAAAATAGCATATGAATTTTCTGCAATTTTATTCCATTAGGAACCTTACAATTAGTAGGCTCCCAAAATAGATTTTGCATTTTATTAATTTAAGTATTTTTTTTTTCAATGTAGGTTTGTGTTTCTGTCATTGAATTTGGATTATGTGATGTCATTGGTGCAACTCTGCACGATAGCTTTGTAAATCCAACACAAATATTGCATTGTTTTAAAGATATTATGATGAAAAATTGGAAAACATGGAATTCTTTCTTTTGATTTATTCTAAAAAACAACTGATATATTTCTTGAAGGCATATGGATTTTTGGATGCTTATGTTTTCTTTTTAATGTTGCAAAGCCAAAGGCGAGAGTGGAGGTGGCAGCAAGTTCAAGAACACAAGCAGTTGACTTGGAACAGAAGACGGTTATGAGGTAAATGTTATAAATTTTTAAACTTTTTTGTTGAAGTGAACTCGGTTTTGTATACAACATTTGTTATACGGGTTTTTGTTCCCATTTATTACTCTCTATTTTTAAATTTTAGTGCCAATAATCGAAACTATTTGTAATCATTTATATTATTATATTTATTTTTCACATTTGTTTTTGTTTTGTAACCACCCGTGTATCACACGGGTTCTAACCTAGTATATATACATACATATATATATATATATATAATAAATGAGTGGGTTTTCCACAAAATCCTCCATTTAGTTTTCACCAAAATTCTTTAAATTGACACGTGGCATTTTTAGTATGTAATTTGTCCAAGTGGCATTTCTTAATTTTTAATCTTAGTTTTTTTTTTTTTCAAAATCATAATTCGCGCTCAGGCTTATAACCCTAGCAATCACAATCCTATGATTCTGGTGACAATCCGACCCACATTCTTCCAATATTTTGTTCAGCATCAATTTCACAAACCCTATCATTCTCCTTCTCTATCAATCACACTCTGCTTAATCTCGAAGTAATTCAAGGTATGGTGTTCTCTTCTGCAACAATCAATCATATTTATCGTGCTGATTTAAGAACAACAATTGGATATGCAGAATTCAGATGAAAAGGGTTAAATGAATATCGTCATCTTAAGTCCTGGTACAATTAGGGCTCATTAAATTTACCCTCTTTTGAATTATGTTCTTGATTAATTGTGTTTTTTTATATTGTTTTTGTTTAGCACATACAAGTTTGATTTTAGGTGAAATTTTAGGTTTTTTTATTTTTCATTTTTATCATTGATTCAAATTTGTACTTTAACTTTAACAAATGTTTTTTCTATTTTTACAAATAGTTCTCCAGTTTACCGTTGCTAATTGGAAATTATCCCGTTTAATTAGTTTTTTTGAGATGCTTTTTCCATCAATTTGATTTATTGTATATTATGTGATAATTGACACTCATTTGGAACCTGTATGCTTTTAGTAGGCATTGAAATATGAACTTGTAAGAAAGTTGTTGTTGGCTTTGAGTACAGCTAGAAATGAAAGTAATAACCGTCTCTCTTGGCGATGAGTATAATCTATATATGATCATTTGCTTATGTACATAATTGCATATGCTTTCTAGCTATCTCAAGTTGGCATGCATCTTAACATTATGATTTATTTTGACAATATCAACTTGACAAATGAAGATGATAGCCTTGAATATCATTTGAAGCCATTTGGGGTCTAATAAATAATTTTGAGAAAACAAATGTTTTCATTATTCCATTCCTGGTATACGTTTTTGTACATGTGGAGATGATGAATTGATGAGTTTGTTTTGGTGTATGACATATTAATGATGATAATGATGAATTTGTATAAGAAAGAGGCATTCGTTAGTTTTGGAATTCCAAACATAAGTATTATAGAAGGTCAGGTTAGCCATTTTGAGATTTTTAAATTTAAAATGTAGGTTGCATAAATTTGCTCAAATTGCTCTTTTGCCTTTTTATTATAAGTTTTAAAATTGTTGTAATTCTTTATGATGGAATTGTTTCCAAGTATTGTTATAAGTTTTTTGTAATTCTTTCTGATTGAATAACTTACAGTTATAAACTATTTTTATGTCTGTAATGAGTTCGAGTCGAAACTGGTTTTTTTAAAAGAGTATCAAATTGGTTTAGGTCAAAACAAGCAGGTAAAAAAGTGATATGATCAGGATGAATTTGGGTCAAAACAAGCTGTTTTAAATTATACTATTTTATAACTTAAAAGATTCCTTATTCAAGTATTATTAGTTTGGTTGTTAATTTAAACGTGCGGGTTGGGTTCTTATTTAGTTCAATATAATCTATGGGACTTACAGTTTGCACAGATATAGGACTTACTCTTTTGATTCCACATGAGACTCTTGAATTTTGAGAATTTAATTTAATTTAATTTGGCTTTAAGGGTATATTGGGAATTCAAGATTTTGACTGATTCAATAACATTTTGAAGTGAGTTCAGATTTTGACTACGGGTCAATAAAGAGGATTTAGGTGCAGGGATATTTCTGATATATTTTCATACTAAAAGTTATGGTTGTAGGTCAAAATCATGATGTGGGCTCAAAATTATATCAAAAGGGTATTTTCCAATAAATTGAAATAATGTGTAATATAGCATAAGGGAATGTTTGATATAATCTACAAATTTTGAATGAAGGGTGGATTCTATACAAACAGGTCATATATTGTAAATGTGTTAACATTAAGAATAAGGCTAATTTGATGTTGAAGTCTGTCCACTGCAGTCTGCAGCTATCAAAGGAAAGTGCATGGGCAGTTTACAACTTTGAAATTTGCAATTTATTAAACTCTGTCTGTTGCATATCTAATTTGGTTAGATACAAGTAGTTTGTATATTATTTTGTGGCTAGTTTTAGTTTGTTGATTTTGATTAATTTGGCCACCAAGGGTAATTATGGAATTTGATTTCTGAACTCATTTGAAAACTGTAGAAAGTTTGTAAATTATCAGTAGTTAAATTATGGTGTTTGATCGTGTGCCATCAAGAGATGTACCAAGATACGGATTCAAATATTGTTGTATGATAAAATTAATTTTGTATTGGTGTTGCATGAAAGTGAAGTTATGTAAAACAAATTGCAGATTGCGAGTTACTATGTTTCGGTTGATAGTTTATAGGGGTTATATTTTTTGTGTGATCCACTACATATATTGTTACAAATCAAATTGATAATTCGGGAAAGGGACATTTTTGGTATTAATTTTGTAGCTTAAATTGTGGTTTGATCAAATAGTCAACATACAATACACATTCAGGAAGTGCCATGTTTTTTTTATTATGTTGTTTTACCAACCCGTGTGTCACATGGGTTCTAACATAGTATATTATATGTTTGTAGCAACAAGTCTTCTTAGCTTCTTCTCAAAACTAGAGGGTTAAATAAGCTTCAGACATAAAATTATGTTATTTTACGTCTCTAAACTTGATAACGGTAGCTTTTCTAAGCTTAAAATATTAAAGGAAAATTGGATTTTAATAATCCCAACTTTCTGTTATTGGCCGATAATAATTCCAACTTTGTTTATTCCCACCAGTGGTCCCAAAGTTTAAAAAATTGAATCTCAATGGTTCCCCGTTAAAAAAAACCTAACGACGTTAAGTTTTTTTCGAATTTCAAACTGATTTTTTAGGGCTTTTGATCGGAAGAAGGATACGAGTCGATTGATGTAAAACTTAGCTCGCGGCGATACTCTAAACAACTTAATTGTTGTTAATTTAAAGTTCAAACACCCGACGATTTGAAGCACTAATCAAGCCATTTGAAGCATCATTTCGAGCTAAGTTTTACGTTAATCGACTCGTATTCTCCTTACGATTAAAAGCCCTAAAAAATCAGTTTGAAATACGGAAAAAACTTAACGCTGTTAGGTTTTTTTTAACGGATGACCATTGAGAGCCAACTTTTTTAAATTTGGGACTACTAATGGGAATAAAATAAGTTGGGATTATTACTGGTCGATAACAGGAAGTTGGAATTATTATTGGTCAATAATAGAAAGTTGAGATTATTAAAATCTAATTTTCCAATATTAAATGACAATTTGAAGCGACAAAACTTTTAATTTAAACGGTGAAGGCATCGACATCTATTTGTTTGACTCTTGGACAATCAATCTCGCTATAGGAGTAAATTTAGCTTCTAAACTTTAGTTGGCAATTGAAGAATCTTATATTTAACAATGTGCTTAACACAGTTAAGTGCAAGCAATTTGGTAGCACCATTATTTATGTGGTTCACTTAACACGATTATCAAATAATAAGAAATACTTGAGACGAGAACCCTTTTTGTTTTTACCAAAACTACAATCCAGATAAACAATTTGTTAAATAAATAAGAAATCAAGTTCCATAGAACTCTACCATTATGATAAATGGGTTTTAAACATGTTTTATTGACTTGCTACCACATGTAATATTATAAAATAAGATGGTAATGTGTATAATAAACGGGTTTAACCGGTTTAGGCACGCAAACCCTGACATGTTTAACATCATGTCGAGTTATGTGGGTTGGCAAATCGTGTCATAAATTTGCAAGCTCCCGTCTTAAATGACGTTACAGACCATTTGAAGCTCGATGTTTTAAAATGTCGTTGACGATCCGGACATACGGTTTTTAAGTTGAAACAAAAGCATAATTCAAGTTTACATACACAATCATGAGCCAATAAAATAATGTTTTGATTTTCTCCTGAGGCTCTTCTATATCTTTTCTCATGTTAGATAGCTCCCGACGCGCTTTGCGCGGCGAACTCGATAACGGACCCGCGTATTAAAACGCGAATACGCAAACACATCGTAACGAATATCACTTCGGCACAACAAAATAAAAGTTTATCTAACTATCAAAAGAACTTTGTTGGTATTGGTTCGGCTCATTACGGAATTGATGTGGTACCAACACTCGGTATGTGGTTACAATACAAAAAAAATTCTATTGCGAAAAAAACTCCGTTTTCATCGGAACTTACATAAGTTGTTGCAAATACAACTTCGTTTTAATGGCATGACATATAAAAATATGAGCATGTCGTAACGGCATAATAAAGTTTTTAAAATATCGTATGCTAAAAATTACCAAAAAATCAATAACTTAAATGTATAAGTAATAACAAAAAACTATATGGAAAGGAAAACTCATGTTAAGGTAGATACTAAAACCATGAAAACTTTGAAATGCTAAAGTGAGAAGTAAACAAAATTTAGCAAAAACAAATGCCATGGATCAAAACTAAAACAATTTAAAACTTGGGGGACTAAATTGAAACAATCTAACATTCAAGGACTAAGGTGCAAAATTATACTATATATTAAAGGAAACACTGTAGCGGTATGTTTCCTTTAATATATACAGTATAATGTTATAACCGAAAGTACATAAGTACACACCACACGGTGCCAAAATCGTCTCTGAGGTTTGGTCACATTTGCGAGTTTTGTCCAAAAATATTTTTTTTCGCAATTAGACCCTCGATTTTTCCCAACCGCTGCCAATTTCGTCCAAATTGTTAACTAGGTCTAAATTCAACGTTAACTCAGATGTGCTACTGTCCTTTTACATGTTTGTTTAGACCGAGTTAATAATTTGGACGAAATTGGAAACAGTTGGGAAACATAGAGGGTCTAATTACGGAAAAAAAATATTTTTGGACGAAGTTCGCAAATGTGACTAAAATTCAAGGACGATTTTGACATTGTATTCGTATAATAAAGAAAGAATGACAAGACATGCCTACCCCTGACTTAACGATTCAATTTAACAGGGTTAGTGATTTGAATGTAATTGGCAAGAATTGAGGAACGCGGATGTTCCATATGCAAAAAATAAACTTTTTGAACTAATTTCGCATTATTTGCCAAACCACAAAGACAAAGATGACGCTTTACTCATTTAGTTATTATTCAAACTACAAAGATTTTCTTGTAACATATTCTCTCTTTGTTGCATAAATAAAATCTAAACAAGGAGTAAATCATATTATCTCTAATTCCAAAACTTTTAAATCAATTTTCAAATAACACTTATGAGCTGAAAATATGAGATGATCACAATATGAAAACAACACAAATTTTAACTCATCACTGCATTGTATTTTCTTCCAGTCTATTACACCACCATCTAGTTTATAAATTTTAATTAATAATTTCTTGGGCATCATTCTGATTCACTCCAAAACTAGTGTATAGTGTATGGTCTAGTTATATAGCATCAACTCACAAAAACCAAGATATATATATTTATAAACCCCACAACAAAATAAAATTTTACTAAACATTTTCCACACTCCCCCTAACAAGTGCTAGAAAAAGAATTTAACACCTTTGATCACACATCTCACACACACCATGCAAATATACAATCAAATTAACGAACCAAAACACTCTTTTACCATAATCATCATGCCACTAATCTTGAATAGGAGTTCCCGTCCTTGCTTGCGATATACGGTTCGCGTATATAGTTACTAGCCGCAACTGTGTACTGTTTAATCCTTCCAAATATGGCAAGAACCCTTTTCCAAGCATTATGTACATATCTACCAGACAAAAAACAACAGTCTGCCAAAATACCATATTAGTTTAGTATTTTACCAAAATATAATATAATAATTTGTTTTAAAATAATTACAAAGTTACCTTGCGTACATCCGCACTCTGGTTACCGAAAGCATCAAAAAGAGCAGGCAAAAAAGATTGTAACTGGCCCGTTAGCTCCTCCAAGGATAACCTACTCACAAGCTGAAGAAAAAAGAAATATAGTAACATTAAATATATTTCAGACCACAAAATGTGCATAGATATTGAAAAGGATCTACCTTAGTCAAACAGTTTATACACGTAACAAGAGCTTTCTCGTCTTCGGTAACCAATAGCGGGACGATAATCTACACGTAAGAACATAAAAAGTGACTACGTGTGTGAAAATTTATATTATTATTATTATTATTATCAATATTGAGACAATGGAATAACTTACACTTAAACATCTGAAAGGATCATATTGAGAGAGAACCACAGATAAGCAATGTTCTGCTTCAGTTGATACCTGCACTTACGTTCAATATCAACAACACGATAAAGTTTAATTATAAAAACATTAAAAAAATTCAAGCTGAAGGAAAATTACTTTTGGGATTGTGTCCTTTGTAAGATGCAGTGACTTTTCAAATATGATCTCAATGGAATCTTCCATGGAATCTTTCTGTAATAACCAGTGGATGAAAATTAAAGGTCAAAGTCAAACAAACCAGCTTGTAAAAGCAGCACAATATAAAAAAGTTATAAAATATACCTGGTTCTTTAACATTTCAGCCAATAATGAAAGAGCAAACTCACGAATTGACGAATCAGAGTCATCCAAAACCTCCAGTACAACCATCAAAATTTGATTAAAATACTGCAAATATATCAAACATCAAAAGTATATCAGTATGAATTTTTGCCAGTAAACTTCATACATTAATAAGAAAATAAAATAACCTTGGTCCATATAGAGGAATCATTGCCCACAGAAGCATCAACCAACTGTTGAAGTCCATTAAGCTTGCTTGCAGGAGAACATTCATCACTCCCATTTGAAATCTAATCATATATATATATATATATATATATGTTACGAGCGTGTTAATACTCAATATGGCAAACTGTTTCCCAATAGAATTTAAACTCACCAGATGAAGAATTTGAGGGATGCCCGGTTTAGTATCTGGAGACGAACCAATCTTTACAGATGCAAATTTCGAAACACTAAGTTCACCCTGTTGGTCATAGGTCACAAGTCCATTAAGCCGAGGTGTTGAATTAACCTCCACGTCAGCATTTCCCTCCAAATTTTCTAACTGAATGGACCATGTTGCCACAGTATGTTTAGCATTTGAGCCAATATCAAGACCGTGATAAAGATTATCTTCACCCATGATTGGGATAGAATCTTGAGCGGGGCCCGCACCCCATGGCTTACCACCGTCACCATCAACTGAACCACCAGAATACCTTCCATATAAAGGAGTTTTCTTCAACACTGGATTATATCCTTCTTCAGAAGAAGTCCCGACAACATCATACGGATCATAAGCCGATTTGGACCTTTGCCTGTCTTTCTTCTGCTGCAAGTAATTCATCAAGTCCACTTCTATACGTGGCGTACGTTGTTTAAGCGCACGCCTTAACGAATTTTGTTCCTCAACTGATAAACTGAGAATATAATTTAAAACAGAAGTTGAATCAAAATGAGAGTAAACAGATACGATGCACGTTATAGCTGCTTCTTTAAGTTTTGTATTTTTGTCATGAACCAATGGTGACAGTTTGGCAAGCCATAGCTTTAAAATCCCACTATTTCCCGCACCCTCGGCGTTCATTGCATGCTTATTAAATGAAACGATAGCAAATTCGATTACAGCCAGTTTCGCTTTCGGCGATCGTTGCTCGTCTAACGAACGAAGCAAAGCGGGTAGTAAAAGAGAATCCACACTGTAAGTTTTACCAATAATATCTAACGTGGTGGAACACGGTTGTCTTACGGATTCCTTCGGGTCGATTAACCGGGAGAACACGTGCGGTAATATTCTCTCGATGTAACTTTCAAACGGTTTTCGACAAGCGGGGATGATGTCAGCGAGTGTTGTTAGAGCCGCTTGAGCAACTTTGTGGTGAGGATCATCCAAGTGGTGGAAGAAGAACTTCATTACTTTCTCAAAACTTTGCGTGACTTCTTGAACTCCTTTCGGGCCTTGCTGGAGTAACGAACGAATATAGTTAAACGCAGAAACCCGGGCATTCCAATCCGAACCCGAACTTAAACCATCACTTAATGCATCAGTTAGAGAAGTGGGCCCGTCTGTACAACTTGACATCTCACCAGAAGCAAACTGACTCTCGTCAAAGCTCCTTCGCCTGCTTGAAACTGATCTTCCAGGTGTGTTTTTTCTTGATAACGGTCTTTGAAAATTGGGTACGTGACTGCTATGTGAGTCTCTGTATGATGTATCTATATAGTGTCTATCCGTATATCGCCTCGCCTCTCTAATTTCATGGTGATCATTCCCAATATTACCTCGATATGAATTCTTAGTTGAATCCCGTGAAGCCTGAAGCTGAGTGATTATGTCAGACAACGCCAAGCTGCCGTTACGGTTGTTAACTTTTGAGGAGGTTAAATCTAAAGATGAAGACTTGGTGAAACTATTGGAAGCAGGAGCTGCAAGTGGGAATGGTGGGTCACGAGATGAAGGTGGTTCCACTCCTGCACTAGGGGTAGTTAAAGATTTAGTTAGCAGTCCAAAAGGATTAGTTATTAACGAGTTAAAGAGTGATTTCAGAAGTTTTACCTAGATCTAGACTTGATGATCTAACTCTACCAGAATCTAGACCTCTAAGCATGCTTTCAATGGCTGAAACCTTCTGTTTGCTAGCTTGCAACACACTTTCTAGGCTGCGTTCTGTGCTATCATTAACGGGTGTTGACTGCGATGAAAAAAGCCCAGATGAGTGAGAGGTTGCAGATGGTAAGGTTGTGTTTCGGTCCATTGCAACAATGGCTGAAGTTCCATATCCAGCTAGACTTGAAGAAGATGAAGAGTTTTGAGTATTTAGTGGCGTTTGTGGATTCCTCTCACGAAGTGAGGGAGATGCGTGTCGCCGATGCATGCCACCGTCCTCGTCGTTTATTATCTATGCACACAACAGTTAGATATTCAGTTATGCTACATCAGCAATTTCACATCAGTAGTTACTTTGACTTGTATATTTACATCTTATTTGAAAGCACGTACCCTTTGAATGGCGGGATCAAACAATGAAAACAAGCGTCGGGATCGATCAGGCCATGTTTTTGAGAACATTCGGTAACATGATCTAGCAGTTGACCGTACCTGATGTGATTACAAATTAAAATTTTAACACCTAAAAAAAGAGAATAGTAATAATAATAACATAATAATAATAGCAGCAATAACAGTAATACTATAATAGACGGACCTCGCTCATTGCATCTCCCACACAACATTTAATGAGGTCTTCATAAAGGTCAGCTGACCGTTGTATCTCAGGTGCATCAGCCCAATACTCCAGGATTAACAAAGCATATTCACAACATCTGTATGTAATTGAAACGTGACATCACTATATCAGCACCAGTGTTATATGACTATATGATGCGGACTCAACTTAGCTTTAAAGAACAGAATCAAACCTTGCGCGAAGTACGGCACTCCGGTCGTGTTTTGCATTTTCAGCCACACGAGGAAGTATCCGAGCAACTTTACAGTTACGCAACATCTAAAAAAATAGTGTAAGAAGTATATCTACAAATAGAAATAGGATACATGAAGCAAATACAAATAAGTAAATACCGTTTTTATGCAGTTATCAGCAGACTCTGCAATTACAAATACAGTTATCACAACTAGTTTGAAAAGAGCCTGAATGTAAAATCATGTGTCAGAAAGGTATTGGGCGTGTTAGGATCAGTTAAAAGATAAAATATGCGTGTACTCACGGGAATTAACATCTCTGCAAATGTCTCAAAGTCTCCCAACAGCTCTTTAGATAAAAAGTTCAGTAAGTGGCAAGCCTAACATAATAGTTGAATATTAAACCAAGACTTGTTTCATGTTAAAAAAAATTAAATGCATCGTAGCACACCTGCTTAACTATGCTAGATCTTCTATCAGCTAACTGTGTGGTTAGAGGATTAACAAGCTGCTTAAGAAGTCCGCGGAAACATGGATAATCAATTGCACCTGGTGTAACCAAAAAAAAAATGAGAGCAAAATAGCAGCAAGCAGTCTATAACGGTACAACTTAGTGTGTGTGTGTGTGTTTGTGTTGAATTAAATAACTAAAAGAATGTCATATGCACCTCCAAGAACAAGGCCTTCAACTCTTTGCATGGCTCCAATGCGGAGAGACCAATCTTTTTCTGGAACGAGGGTTGAAGCAATATTCTCAAACTCACGAACAAGCTCTTTTTCTGAGTACACTTTGATTGGGTCTATGGGCTTTTCAGTGATGTCACTTTCCCCTGAAATATATATATATATATATATGTATGTATATATGTATCAGTAAAAGTGAAAGTTTAACAACAATGTAACTAGGCTTCATCAAAATAAGTTATAAAGCTAAATTGCTTTGCTAAATAATAGGAAATAAATTTGCACAATCCATCATTCAATCCACTGATCAGGTGTGTGCATTTAAATATAATATAAATTAAATAACTAGAAAAAAATGCATACAGAAGAATTTGACATAATTAAGACATAAGCTTAAAAAAAAAAAGTTGACCTGCAAAAAGGGATGTTTCACGAGAAGTCTTGGCCTTCGGGCTGCTCCTTTTAGGGTGATGATTAGAAAGCTTGGCAGCAGCAGGAGCATAAGTATTTACTCGAATATCTGCAGCACGTTGTTTTGGTTCAATTCTTTCTAGTCTAGCATTGATGTCTTTAACCTGGAATGATTCAAGTTGATTAACATATAGCAGAATTATACGGGCATACATGTGGCAAAAAAAAATCAAATAGGTACGCTAAAGACACCCAAATATGAGTTTAAGAAAATATAAACTGTAGCACATTATATTCACTCTTTTTGGTAAAGATATATAGTCTAAAAGCAATAAACTGAAACGCTAGCCCTAACATACTCACCATTGACGATGGAAGCTGATGACGCAAAAGTTCTTCACGAAATTGAGGCCCAATTTGAGCATACATTTCCTGCAGCAGAGAGAAGATATCAAAACGAGACACCATTGTATCACTAATTCTTTTAACTACAGCTACACAGAAACAACCATAGAGTAAACAGCTAACTAACCTCAATGCATAAAATAGCAGCTTCTCTCACACCTGGATTAGGGTCATACAGCATCTGTAATATCTGAGCAATTGAAAATGAAAAGGGGGATACCATAAGAATCAGTATATATATCATTTTAAAAAAATTTTCAAACTGAAAAACTAATGAAATCACTAGCAAACAACATACAGAAGGAAGAATAGCCCGTTGCAGAGGCAACTCAGTAGACGCAAACAAACCAATGGCAGATGTCACAGTTCTTGCAAACTCTTCTCTAACTCTCCAGCTTTTGTGAGTCCAAGCATTGGATCCAGCTCTTTCAACAATAAGAGTTGGAGAAGAAACCTGCGCCACCACCATGAAACAAGCTAGTAAAGTTCTCAACTATTTGCTTTCAGTTGCTATCAAGTTAAAAGATCTCACACAAACCAAATTAATTACAACTGAACCACTGAAAACAAAAACTAAATAAATACTAGGGCTGTAAACGAAATGAACAACACCTTGTTCATGTTCATTCATTAAGTTATTATCAGACAAACAAACGGTTCACGAACACCTTTCCAGACAAAATTCTTGTTTGTATTCATTCATTGAGTAAATGAACTTATTCATGAAAAAGTCACGAACACAAACAAACGAGCACAAACAATGTTAAAATTGTTTTGGCTGACCAAAAAAAGTGGAATTTCAACAGTTAGTGTTTTTAACATTCACATTCATATCTTTTATATTTAATCACGTACAAATTAATCACGTAATAATCAAACATATTTTATTTTATATTCAATAATTTTGCTTAAATCTATATGATAAGATTCAAAAAGTCATTAAATAAAATAGAAAAAAAAAAGTTGAATGAACATAAACGGGCATAAACGAACATTAGCAAAACACAATTGACCAAAACATTTTGGTCATGTTCCGTTTATTTAGTTAATCAAACAAACATAAACAAAATTCTTGCCGAACAGTTTCCCAAACGTTTATGTTCGGTTCTTTTACAGCCCTAATAAATATTACAAACAAAGCACAATTAAGCTCAATTCAATATATAAGTCTGATCGCCAATAATTATAAAACACTATAACTTACGAGCATTTTAACATCAGTAATAAAACAAATAAACCTCAACTAAAAGTTTAAAACAAATAATAAGAACAAGACACGTGAGCAGTAGCAGTACCTGCATGAGCGTGAGCAAAAGGCGGCGAGCGGCATCACGAACCGGCTGCTTAGCGTCGCCGAGGCGGTCAACAGTAGCGGGAACAAGCGCATTGAAATGAAGCTTCAAGTGCTCACCAGAAAGGACGGCGGCGGAGTCAAGCGCCTGCAAAGCTCCTTGCGAAACCCTAAAGTTGTTGTCCTTGAAGAGATCCAGGCAGCAATCGACCAGCGAGGTGACTTCGGAAGCGGTTAGGCTCTTTCTGGAAGCTTCTAGAAGGTCGTGGAGCCTCTCTACTCCGGCCATTCGCTCTTTCGTGTCCTTTGAGCGTGACATTTCGAGAGCCTCGTCCATTGCGCCGGATCGGGTTGGGTTACGGATCTAGTCAGATCCGCCACGGCGGACGGTGGTGGTGGTTGAGTGAGTGAGTGAGTGAGGAAGACAGCGGGGAGAGAGAAGAGAAAAGAGGTTGCTGCTGGATTGACGGATGAGAGAGAGAGAGAGAGAGAGAGTGAGTGGAGTGTTAAATTGTTTTAATTGTTTATTGATATGATGATGATGATGTACACATTTCAATATCCTCCTTTTGTTTGGCGTCTTTTATTTTATTTTTTCAATATGGTTTAATAACTTAAAAAGTTGTATCTATATAAATAAAACTAGGGTTAGAGCATGATTCTATTCGATTTTAGGTGAAACCGAAACTGAAGTATTGGTTTTCTTAATATACAAGTCATTTGGTTTTGGTTTTTTGGTTTTACGATTTTAGGTTTTTCGGTTATTTTCGGTTTTTCGGTTTAGTTATAATTGGGTTTTTTTTCAATTATGTGTAGACATTGCAATAAAAAAAAATTAAAAAAGAAGGTGATGATTTTAAGCTTTTAAGAGTGTATTAGAGTATGACAAGTATATTGAATAAAAAACAAAAACAGGCGCACATTACTTGGAAGCATACAAATACAAAGTTACTAGAGTAATAGGGTTTAAAATTCAACAAAGTTTTTAATTAAAAAACGCTAAAAGCTTAGATTGTTTAGTCATAATCTTCATTCATCAACTTGTTCATCTTTAAGGTTTAGTCCCAGTCTTCATAATCTTCATCGCCATCAATCGGTTCGGTCTGGTTTTTTAAAATAAAAATGGAAAACCAAACCGAAACCGAAAATTCGGTTATTCAAAAAAACAAAAAATTAATCGTCAGTTAATGCTTCAGTTCGATTTTTTGGTTCGGTTAATTTGGTTTTCTGCTCACCCCTTTGTAAAACTAGTGCTTTCCCCGGTGAATTCTTTCTTTTTTCTATGGCAAGTTGACGTGAATTTGAGTGGATTGATTATATTTATCATAATTTCAAAATTAAACCTAAAAAATAAATTAATATATAAAATATTTACAATGATGGCATTGGTACAATCTAAGGTCAATGTGAATTTGGTCAGTATCAGTTACGTTCGTTATATTGGTAAAACCCAAGAGTTGTTAGTAAAACCCGAATGTTAAGCGTCGGTAAAACCACATTGTTACGGCGGCGTGTCGACTGAAATTCGATCAATATCGGGTATGTTTGCTTCTGTATAAACAACATTTAAAAAAACAAAAAACCAATACACATATTTTGCGAATATGATCCATGTGATGGAACTCAAAATGCAGGTTGCAACCACGTGGTGCCATTTTCGCATATATAGGCCATGTGGCGACCCTTTTGTTTCACTTTTGGTCCGCCGTCAAGTAATGGCGTTAAACAAAGTGTGGAATTACTATGTTGCCCCTGCTCGACGGATTCAATTCTTTTTAACCTAAAAGGATGTTCATTTCCCCTTCTCCAATCTTCGAACGTCATCACCGTCGTCTTCGATCTTCACACCGGAAATATCCATATCGTCTTCTTCTTCATCGAAAACGTACTCCAAGTATGATGTGTCAGATGTCACCTGCTCATGTGGTGCTGCTACATTCTATCTATTTTCCAAGACTGAAGCTAACCTGGGTCGTCGGTTCTTGTGTTGTGTAAGTGTTGCAATTAAGTTCGTTATGTTACTTCAATTAAGTTATTGTGGTCAATTAGGTTAATTTGACCAATTTGGTTAGTATGTTTTGTAAGCTGATTATGTTCTTGACTCTCCATATTTGATTTTAGAAGGGGAGTTGTGGTTGGATTAGATGGGATGATATTTTGAATTGATCAAGATGTGAAAATGTAATTCCTACTTTAACCAGGGCAATCAAGAAGCACAAAGAATTTACCCCAAAAAAAGCTAATGAAGCACTAAATGGAAGATATATTTAGCAGTTAATTGGTTGTTGTTTGTTGTTTATGTACCGAAGTTCTAAGCAGTTGTGTTTGCGCATTTTGTTTATGTAGTGTTTTTGTATTATGTTTGTTGTATGATCCTATTGTTAAGAATATGGTTTTAATTTAACATTTAAGTTGTTTATGTAGAATGTTGAGCCAACTATTCATATAGTGTTGTTATTTTGATAGCCATCTTGTGAGCACATTGAATCTGATGAGGAAGAAAAAGAAGACTTGGAAGTAATACAAGAAATCGTTGAAGAAACTCAAGTCATTGTGGAAGATACACAAGAAAGACTAGAACCAATGGTTCTAGAAGAATTATACGATGATCCATAAAGAGATTACGACCTAAGGTGTTGAAAAGAGCTTAGGATTATGATTCTCCTAAATTAGACCACCTTGACTGGTACCATGATTCGTATCCTGACGAGCACTCCTCTGACTTAAAATGGCTAAATGATTATTGCCATTGGAAGTAAGATTGTAGTGGATGTGTTTGCTATTTGTGATGTGTTGTTTAATGTTTGACCTTAAGAAGTATGTACTTCCAGCTTACTATGTGATCAAGAATGATTATGTAGCATTTTGACACAAACAAAAAAAGTCTTGGCATAAACATAAGTAGTCAAACATTGTCTTGAGCATAAAAGATTTGGAGACAAACTATTGTATCCTGCATAAGAAAGCATTCAACAAACAAACACTTAAACAAACACTATCTGCACTCTCATCGCCACAACCCCCGTCCCCTTCATTATCGGTAACCACTACCACCGCCACACCACTTGCCACGGCTAACCATCATCACCGACCGCATACAACCACCGCCAACAACCATCACCAACCGCCTCCCACCTTCCGCCAACACCACCACCGCCATCACCACCACCGACCATCGCCTCTCACCACCAATTTTATTTTATTCATTCGTCTTTCTTGCCTACCTAGCAACATAAAGTAATAATCCATTTCATTCCTAGTTATTAAATGGTAATCAAACAAGATAATGAAATGGTAATGATCAATTCCATTCATTCCAATCCCCCGTCCATTCATTCCATTACCTCATACCAAGCAGACCCTTAATGAACACAAATTATCGTATTACAAACTTGGATTATCATATTAAAAACTTATGATGCTGATTGTGTAACTCAATGAAATGTGATGTTGATTGTGTAATTTAAAGAAATTTGAGGGTGAGCATGTGAAAAAGTGACGGTGTGTCACCCAATTGTGTATTTGATTATGTAACATGGTGAAATTTGAGGTTGATTGTGGGTGGAACTTAATAAAAGTTAAGAGTAGCAAATATATATATTAGGGGAAAAAAAGTGGTGGTGAACCACCAATTTTGATAGGATATATAATAAAAAAAAATTAATATGCATACAAAACTAAAAGCACATTTATGTCTATATACGTAATAAAAAAAATGTTTCATGTCTATATACATGAAACATTGTTGCAAGTCCTGTTAAATTTCGTGTATCCTTGGGTCTTTGTCATGTTTCTTACACCTATTTCAAATATTCTTTTCTTATCATTTTCATAGTCTTGATGTTGTAATAAGATAATGAAATATGTGGACATAATAAAATACTTCTTTGGAGTTGAAATGTCAAGGCACTACTTAATGGAATGCTTGAATTGAATATTTACGTGTCATGCATTTGTCTTTGAATTTGAATGTGAATATTATATAGATCAGTTAAATGTGTTACATATTAAGATGTTGTTAGACCTGGTACTAAGAAAGTAAGAAGATGTAGTCTCACTCTTACAAAAAGTTATATTTATATTCATAAGTTAGATATTATATTGGGATGAAGATGATATTTTGATGTTACATGTTACCTTAATAATTCACATGGAAATTATTACATTATTTATCTGCTTTGCGATGTGCATATATAATGTATATGTGTGCGTCCTTAAGGGATAAAAGTAAAGTTGCACTAATTTTGATGTTATTTTATTAATTTCGTGAAAACTAACGTTAAAAGTGATAAAAGGTTAATCATTGCATCATGTGGTGGCGTTATACCCGAAAGACAGGTGTACATGCACTAATCGGGTCAGTGCCCTCATGATTGAGTGCTATGTGTATTATACCCAAGGCTTGATGCAAAACGACTATCAAGCCGGGGGTCTTATGGAGGCGGCCTCTCCATTCCTATGAAGCAAAGGAAATTTTTTCTTAGACCCTACCATAGCTTTACTATTGACGGGATATACTGTAGTACGATGATAATGGCGTTGTATAATAAACCAATGTAGGTTATTCAAAACCAGTTAATCACTAACATATGAATTTACCAACGAGAGTTCGGATGCTCAAACGAGTATAAAAAATGAACCTTATGTAAATTTGTTTTAGCGTAGTTTCCCTTGTTACTATTAATTTTTTAGTTTTTTTTAGTCAATTAAACATAAACAAATTAAACTATGACATTTTTAAAATTATTTTAGCCCAATTTCACTTTTTAGCCTGCCATTTTTTCATTTTTTTTCCCAATTAAACATGAACAAACTAAACTAGGTTATTTTTCCTTTTTTTCTCAATTTCATTTGTTAATGTTTAAAAAAAATTGTGTCTGGGATCAAAAACGTGCTCTAAACGATCGCCGAGCTCGGGCTTGAATCTACACCGGCCCTGTTACCAACCACCTATGGTTTTAACCATAATCATTAGACTCCATCAAATCAGTCATTCTCTTCGTCTTATATTGTTTTTAACTTTTTAGCATATTCATGAGATTTTTTATTTATTTATTTGTTTTCATAATTAGTTCATTACTTCTCGAAAGCCTCAGAGGATAATCTATGTGCATATTTGGGTATATACATTGAAGGTTTACCAATAGGTAATGACGTGATGATAAATGATAATGTGATGCTTTAGTAGTGTAAGGAAAGAACATAATGTCCCATATACGAAAAAGAATATGTTCATCGGTAGCGTAAGTAAAGATTAGTCTGTCTAGAAGCAAGAGAAGACTCCCCGATCAACAATCATGCAAAATCTGAGTAGAAATTGTTGTCTGCTACCTTTCTCGTTAAGCTTTAAACAAGAAATATAATATAATTTGTTTTTCACACTTCAATAATTAAACTATCCACAACAAAAGTCAAAATGTTACAAAATTTTAATTGAGACCATTTCAAAACTGTAAGAACATTTGATTTAATGTTTTAAGCTTACAAAAAGTTTAAATGACACAGATTAATTCTTTAGGAATCAAACACAAATGTTGATCACGTAAGATTCATGGGTAAATCTCAAAAGTTAAAAGTCATTTTATAAAGTAAATAGTTGTATATCTTCCCAAATTATAAATATGTAGGATATTAACAGATCGAGCTCAAGGTCAAGTTTGTAAAATTATTCATAAGCCTAGCTTTATACATTTTTTCAAATAACTTTTGAGATAAAACAGGATGGAAAAAAATGTAAAATTTATTATTTTTCAATTCACTTTTTGTCTCAGTTTATAAATAAAACTTATTTTTACTAAATAAGATCATGAGTAAGAAAATAAAAGTAAAATAAAAGAACATTAAATAAGTTTTAAAACTACCCATTTGATAAATATTTTTTTTATCAACACTACGTTAAAAATCGGTACACTCTTAAAGTTATCGGCTCAAGCTCATCAAAATAATACAATACTTAAAATATCAAGTTAAAAGAACATGAGTATATTTCAAATATACTAATGATCTTGGTTTATTGGATTTTAATAATCCCTATTGACGAGTATTGACCGATAATAATCCTTATTCATTTTATCACAATTGGTAGTCCCAAATTTAAAAAAGTTGGCCGCCAATGGTCCTCCGTTAAAAAGGACTTAACGGCGTTATACTTTTTTTCGAATTTCAAACTAATGTTTTAGGGATTTTGATCGGAAGGATGACACGAGTAGATTGATGTAAAACTTAGCTTGAAACGGTTATCCAAATAACTTGATTTTTGTTAATTGGAAGTTCAAACACCCAAATTGAAGCATTGTTTCGGTGTTTTGGAGCACCGTTTCGAACAAAGTTTTACATCAGTCGACTCGTATCCTTCTTCCGATCAAAAGCCCTAAACATTAGTTTGAAATTCAGAAAAAAGTATAACACCGATAAGTCTTTTTTAACAAGGGACCATTGGCAGCCAACTTTTTTAAAATTGGGACCGCCAGTGACGATAAAATGAATAGGAATTATTATCGGCCAATATCAGTCAATAAGGATTATTAAAATCCAATAAACCATGATTCTTTAATCCAAGAGTAAAGTGTCATTTTCGTCCTTGTGGTTTGGCAAATAATGCGAATTTAGTCCAAAAAGTTTATTTTTTGCATATGGACCCTCCACGTTTCTCAATTCTTGCCAATTACATCCAAATCACTAACTCCGTTAAATCGTTAAGTCAGGGGTAAACATGTCTTTTCACTATTTCTTTATTACATGAGTATAGTGCCAAAATCGTCCCTAAAGTTTGGTCACGTTTGCTAATTTTGTCCAATTTTTTTCGCAATTAGACCCTCGATGTTTTCCAACTGTTGCCAATTTCGTCCAATTTGTTAACTCGGTCTAAATTTAATGTTAACTCAGGGGTGTTACTGTCCTTTTACATATTTTTTTTACATTGTTATTATTATTACGCTGAGCTAAACCCCTTATATGACTAAAAATAAAGATAAATAAACAAACGAATAATATATTGGATTCAAACATAGGAATCATGAAATGTTATATATGTTAAGGATGAGCAAAATCGGTACCGGTACCAAAATCAGTATCGGTATCGAAATCGGTACCAATTTGGTACCGTCGGTACCGAATCGGTACCAAGATTTTGAGTTTTCGGGACCGGTATGGTACGATACCGGTATTTCCCGAATTTTACCTCAAATACCGGAACCGTACCGGTACCGAACCAAACATTTCGGTGCCGGTATCGGTACCAAACATTTGCGATTTTCGGGATCGGGATTTTCTGTATTGGTACCGGTACCGAGCTCATCCCTAATATATGTCATCAAACAAACACATAATAACAATAATGTAAACAAACATGTAAAAGAACAGTAACACCCATAAGTTAACGTTGAATTTAGACCGAGTTAATAATTTGGACGAAATTGGCAACGGTTGGGAAAAATCAAGGGTCTATTTGCGGAAAAAAATATTTTTGGACGAAATTCACAAATATGACCAAACCTCAGGGACGATTTTAACACTTTACTCATATAATAAAGAAATAGTGAAAAGACATGTCTACCCCTGACTTAACGATTAAATTTAACGAGGTTAGTGATTTGGATGTAATTGGCAACAATTGAGAAACGTGGAGGGTCCATATGCAAAAAATAAACTTTTTGGACTAAATTCATATTATTTGTCAAACCATAAGAACAAAAATGACACTTTACTCTTAATCCAACTGTAAGTATTATGATACAAAATAGGGAAATGAGAACAAAAGGCAGGGTGGTCACGATCGAGTCAATATTGCACATTTGCAAATGGCCATTTTTATCTTATAAACCACCATTTTTTTTCTAAACTAGACTCATTTGATCTTATTGAACAAATAAATATAACGCTAAATTTATACAACTTATTAAGGAAAAGGAAAATTTTGAAATAGACACATCCCTCTTCATCAGTATGGCATCCTTCAACAAAAACACCCATCCAAAATAAGCGGGCAATACGTAGGAAAGTAGGAGTTTATTGTGAATGCTCTTAGTGCTTTTGACTTCACGCATGATATCAAACATAACTATATGATGGGAAACTAACAAGCAACATTGGTCGACAAGAGTCTCACCAAACCAAAAAGATGTTGGTTAATGTCGGATAAAACATCACATTCATATTTTGTTGGTTGGACAAATCACCATAGTCAACTAAGTGTAATAGAATAGAGCTTTTAAGTGTTTTGGTAAAGAATAAATGTTGATGACCAAGTTAACCCACCAACCCATCCTTTTTTTACGTAGCATGACATGTTCAATACATATAATCATTTTTTTGTGAACCACAAGTCAGCTAGGTATGTTTCTTCAAGAAGAAACTTTCACTTTTATTTTTATTTATTTATTTATTTATTTTTATTGTAAATGAGGACCATGAGACCATCTCCCCTCCCCCTTTAGAGTCTGGCTGGACCATAGTTACCTAATTCGCGGTTCGCTCCGATATGGATACGTGGTTCGGGTACGCAATTCGCTAATGGTAGCATATTCGGTACGGAGGGAGGTAGGCTCATTTCGGTACGAACCGGTACGGTGTACCATGTAGTTCGGTTCGATATATCCAAATAAAAAATAACTATTTAAACATAATTATATATCTAATGGTAATTTATACTTTTTATGTATAAATTTATAACTTTAAGGATCAAATGTAAACTAGTGAAAATAGAATGGGCTAATTGTTAAAATAAACAAACTAATTTTACATATTTAAATGTTTTTAGGTAAAAATTTATAAACTTTAGGGACTAAAAATAAACAAGTGAAAGATTAGGGTAAAATGTCAAATTCACTAAAGTTATAAAGACCTAAAATAACACCACACAGATGCAGCCGCCTATTCTCTTCCACCTTCCTCTTTTACTGGAAAAAATGGCAGCATCTCCGGAAGAACTTGACACAGCGTATTGGAATGAATTGGAACACCGAATTCATTCGTTTGGTACACCGTACCGGAGCGAACTGGTACGTAGCGAATTTCGTTTCGGTTCATCGCGAACCAATTCGCAATTCGCAGGCCTTCTAGCGAATTCGGTAACTATGTGCTGGACTACATAAAAATAAAACCACTTTTTATCAAAAGAACCAATCTCCCAATCCAGATTAACAAACCCAAAAACATTATATATGATCATACTCATAATCACATATGGGGTGGGATGATAGACTCATTACTAACATGATTCACACACACATATATATATATATGATTGGGTTCATTGTGAGAAGTGCGAGAAGAGATTCTGGGCAATCATAAGTTTTCTTTTTAATTTCAGATTATTTAATTGTAGAAGTATATTAATAAAAAGTTTAGGAGTTTCTTTTGGTAATTAATACTAATTAATGTTAAGTTACAAATGATTATACATTTATTTTTATTTTTTAATTTGATTTAATCTTTAAACAATTCATAAAACAAAACCCTCATACTCATACTATAAAAGTTATAAAATTAACCATTATAAAAACAGTGACGGAACTTGAACATTCAAGTCGGGGGGGCCAAAACTTAAACTTTTAAAACCATTAAAAAATTTACCATTATACCGTTATATATTAAACAAAACTCATTATATTTAAAAAGAAATAAAAAAGTCATTAGAAAACTTCACATTTGTAGTAGGTGCACTCTACTAGCCTACATATAGGCTTGTAGCCTGTTATCTCATAAACAGAATGGACAAAAATATTATAAAATATAATATATTAGATATGCACATGTGAACTTTACTTTTTTAACACTTCTTCTTCCACTTCTTCCACTTCTTCTTCATAGTTTGCAGGCCGGTCGTTGGAAGAAAGTATACACCGGATGACTACCGATGCTTCTAACCAGAAAAACTGGAGGGACTAGCACCCCTCCCCGCCCCTATTAAGTTCCACCCTTGCATAAAAACCAATACCTACACAAATCATAATAGTAACCTACACATACAAAAACTAGTTCACGTTATCACCTACACAGATCACAATATTTATATACGTGCACATAACTAGTTCATGTTAACCTACACAAATCACAATAATAACCTACATATACAAATTTACTTCATGTTAGCCTACCAATTTGTATTTATCTACACATATCAGAATATTAACCTACACAAACAAACCTTGTTCATGATATCACATACAATTAATAGTATTAACCTAAACTTGTAAAATATTCGTAGTGTAGGAATACATCATATTTCTTTATAATTTTAATTATTTTATAATCTATCTTTTATGTGTGGGCAAATACAAGTTATGTGTAGAAGAATATTATTTATATGTAGGTGAAAACATAATGAACTAGCAAGCTGTGTAGGTGAATACGATATATATGTAGGTAAATATTAGTTATGTGTTGGTGAAAAATAAAAGAAACAAAATTAGTGTAGGAGATAATAAGTTGTGTTGGTAAATACGAGTTACATTTTGATAAAAATAAAAATAACTAACAATCTGTATAATTGAATATGAGCTATGTGTAGATTATTATGTTACTTGTGTGATCAATTTAATACAATTCACCTACATATACATTTTTTTATATGCAGGTAATAGATAATTCAAATTTGTAACTTTCTATAAGAATTAATGTGGAGAATATTTTAGGAGTAATTAGAGGAATTAATGCATTGAACAAATCAGAGATAATCAATGGTTGAGATCGACTTCTCGCACTTCTCGTTATAATATCATTTCTCGCATGATCCATCCCGTATATATATATATATATATATGTAGGATTAGGATCGTGAGAGAACCATTTGGAAATTGAGAACAATTTTGGACCATAAAAAACGCATCAAGAAAAAATAAAAAGGATAATGAAAAAATTTATATAACCAAAACAAATGCGAAAATAAAAAAAGTAAAAAAAATCAAAATGTTTATCTAGCTGCTAGCATCCCGGTTTCATAAAAAAAATCTTGGTTTTGCTAACAAAGGCCTAGTGTACGGAAGTGAGGACTTTCCGGAGGAGTCTTCTTCACATGTAAACTCAAGATTGCAATCATAAGATTTGCAAGAAGCTTGCAATGAACAAATTCAAGTGATGTTAGAAGTTTCTTTATTTTCTTTTAGTATTTTCAAAGACCCTTATTCTGATTAAAAAAGGAAAAAAAGGTTAAAAATCAAGTAGAATAGGTACATGTAGAAAATACTAGTTATTGCACCTTAGACTTATGTCAATGTAGTCCAAGACAAAACACCAAACAATTCATTTCTTCGTTTTTTCACGTATTGTTATAGTCATGTCAAAACAATGTCACGCATATAACATGAGATACATGAAATATTGGTTGCGTTGTTGCTTTTGCTTGCCTATATCAACTTTGCACTCACTTGTCGTCATTAAGCCATCTTTTTTATGACAAAGCTTTATAGTGAGTGTCATAAGTCATAACTCGTGTATGTACTTCGTGTTTGTGAGGACTGGATGCTCTTTTGTTCTACTATTATTGGTATGAAAATGGTAGTTTGAATTACAGATAAACAAACTTCATAATAAAGATAAGTCAAATAATTTACACATAAAGTAGTCATATCTCTTCATGAATATAATGATTACAAGATACAGATCGTTAGAACTGATGCTAACTAAATTAGAGTGTTGTTTTATTACCCTAAAACATAGTGCAATATGAGGAGAACGTATAGCCACTAGTCTCGTCATTTTATCTATATCGACATGATGAAGTTGCTGAGTTACTAATGAGGGTGAATCCAATTCAAGTCACCACCGAACACGATCAGAAAACTAGGCGTACGCCCTAACCTTTTTTCCAAAGGGTCATGAATACCTAGAGCCGCGACATTGCACAAGTCGTGCTCCCACAATTTTACTAGATTAGAATGCTGAATGACACCACTCGCATGAGTAGTCAATCCATACATTACAAAGCAACCAAAAACATGGATTGATCTCGTGATCTAAATATGTCTGATATGTTGGATCATCGTCATCGCTAACAAGGTACCCTACGATTTCCCTATGTGCATTTAAATGAGCATGTTGATAGAATATCATAATTGGTAAATCAATTGCTTCCCTTCTCTCATTCATTCAACGTTATATAAATACAAGATACAATCTAAGTTAGGCAATGATATTTTGTGATAATCATGCCATAATACAATATACACCATATATTCTAATAATATACATATATTCTCTAATATACCCCCGTAGTCTAAGCGGGAGGATCCCGGACTCTTAGACTGGCTCGAAAATCTTCGAATAAAGCACGTGGTAATCCTTTGGTGAAGATATCAGCAAACTGAAACCTTGACAGCACATGTAGAACTCTAATCTAGCCTCGTTGAACCTTTTCTCGAACAAAATGGATGTCAATTTCAATGTGCTTTGTGCGTTGGTGTTGTACTGGGTTTCCCGAAAGATAAATAGCACTCACATTATCACAATATACTAACGATGCTCGAGAAGGGGGGCATCCGAGTTCAAGAAGTAGGTTACGAATCCAACAAATTTCAGCCACAACATTAGCAACCCCCATGATATTCTGCCTTGGCACTAGACCGAGAGATGGTGGACTGTCTTTTCGAGGACCAAGAGATTAGGTTATCACCAAGGTAAACACAATAGCCAGAAGTAGATCTACGGGTGTCCAGACACCCCGCCCAATCAGCATCGGTGTATGATGTTAGAGAAGAAATTTGACCGCGGCGCATATATAGAACTTTAGAAATGGTACCTTTAACATAACGTAGGATTCGATGAAGAGCATGCAGATGAGCCATACGTGGTGCGTGCATATGCATGCAAATTTGTTGTACCGCGTAAGATATATCAGGTCTAGTAAATGTCAAGTACTGGAGAGCCCCTGCAAGTCGTCGGTACATGGTCGGATCATGAAGAAGAGAGCAGGAATCGGCACTAAGTTTACCCATAGTATTAACCGGTGTGTGTGCCAGATTACATTGTGCCATATTGGCACACTGAAGGATATCCAATGCATAAGTAGACTGAGAGAGAGAAATACCATTTGGATCCCGAGAAACCGATAGCCCCAAGAAATAACTCAATGGTCCAAGATCCTTCCAGGCAAACTCGCTGGAAAAATGCGACAAAATATGTTCCTTCAACGGTGCTGATGAGGTAGTGATGATAATGCCATCTACATATAGTAGAAGGTAAGCAGTGTCACGACCATGAGTGTAGATAAATAGAGAATGATCACAAGAACTGTGATGAAACCCTAAGGTGGTCACATAATTTGTAAACTGTTGATACCACACCCAGGGGGCTGCTTTAAACTATATAGATATTTCTTCAAATGACACACATGATGAGGCAGATGAGGATTTTTGAATCCCATAGGTTGATGCATAAAGATTGTCTCAAATAAGTTTCCATGAAGAAAAGCATTTGTAACGTCCAACTGACTAATGTCCCACCCATGAAATAGTGCTATAGATAAAACAGTCCGAATGGTTACCGGCTTAACAAACGGACTAAAAGTCTCCTCACAATCAACTCCGACCTGTTGAGACCTGCCATCACACACAAGATGAGCCTTATACTGTTCAAGTGTATCATCAGATTTAGTTTTATGTTTAAAAATCCACATACACCGAATAACATTCATGTTCGGTTGATGTGGTACCAACTCCCATTTCTCATTTTCAATAAGAGCGTTGAATTCATCTGTCATGGCACGGGTCCAAATATTGTTGGTTAAGGCGTCGGCTGGGCTACAGGGTAGAGGCTCAAAGGTGGTATGAGTGTGTAGGTTAAATATGGGTTTGGGTTTTGTGATGCCGGCCATGCGGCGGGTGGTCATGGTTCGGCTTGGTGGAGGTGGGGGGGGGGGGGGGTTGTGGGTGTGGGAGATGGATTAGGGACCGGTGAGGAAGCAGGGGTGGTGGTAGTAGTAGAGTGAGTTGGAGTGGAGGGTGGTGAGGGTTCGGTGTGGGTTGAGGGAATAGCTTGGGCCGTGGGTGAGAGGGGTGGGTGGCCGTGGTTGAGGAAGTGGTTTGGTCAGATTGGGTCGTGGTTGAAGAAGTAGTGGGTTAGGCCGATTGAGTAGTCTGGATAGGGGATGAAACTTGAGGTATAGGGTCGGGTTGAGTATTGGAGTTTGTAGAAGAAGGAGGGGGGTGTGGAGATGTCCAAAACATCGGGGATGTGTCGGACGAGAGAGTGGAGTGTAGGAAGTCGTAAGAGGGGGGAGGCTTTTGTAGAGTAGAAAAGGGAAAAACGGTTTCATCAAAGACGACATGTCGAGACAAGATGATTTTACGTGTAGAGAGTTCATAGCATTTGTACCTCTATGATTAGATGGGTAACCAAGAAAGACACAAGGTGAGGAGCGGTTTTGGAGTTTATTAATGGAGGTAGATGGGAGAAGAGGGTAACAAAGACATCTAAAGGTGCGAAGATGGGAGTAGATGGGTTGTGTATGGTATAAGAGTGAAGAGGGGGTAAGGTTTTGTTTGGTTTTGCTAGGTAGGATATTGATGAGATAGGTGGCGAGTTGAAGAGCATGATGCCAAAAATTTGGGGGTACGAATGCATGTGTAAGAAGTGTCCGAATAATGTTGTTGATGGAACAAATTTTCCTTTCGGCTTTACCGTTTTGTGAAGAAGTGTGAGGACATGAGAAGCGAAAAAACATGCCGTTTTTGGTACAAAATTCATGAAACAATTTATTATTATATTCAGTGCTATTGTCACATTGAAAGGTTTTGATGTGGATATTAAATTGGGTAAGTATGAATTTATGACAATTAAGAAATATAGAGAATACTTGTGATTTATTTGTGAGGGGAAAAGTCCAAAGATAGTTTGTGAAATCATCAAGAAATAGAATATAATAACGGTGACCGCGGGTGCTAAGCATAGGGGACGTCCACACATCACTATGCAATATATCAAATGGAAGATGAGTAATAGACAAAGAATCTCTAAAAACTCAGATTTTTCAAACCCGTATTTGATATTTATAACCCGACCCGTTTTAGACTCGGGAAATTCTAACACCGAAAAGGATCGCGTTTATCGAGTAATACAATTTATATTTGTTTATTTTATATATATTTAACTTTGGAAATATACATTTCTAACCCAAAAATTTAAACTTAAAGCCTATATTGTTCCCATCTAGAACCCATAGGGACTAAATTGCAAGATCTGTAAATTTAATATATCATCTTTATAACCCGTGATTCGTCACTACAAAAAAGATTGGTATCTGGGATTGAAAAATTAGTCTCTGATGCTCCTAAATCAGTATTTAACGGTTATCGGGGACTGATTTGCCAGTCCCCAACCAATAACGGACGCTTAGTCCTAAATAGTGGTTTTAGTAACTAAAAATCAGTCTCCATTGTATGGCACCAACGGGGAGTAATGGTCAGTCTCAAATACATAAAAATTCAGTCCTAAATTTGGCTCCCGGTACCAAGTTATTTCAGTCTCCAAAATTTTTCTTCAATGACTGCAAATTAGTCTCTCATGCTATGATATATGAGTCCCTAATGTATAAGTTTAGGAACTAAAAATTAGTCCTCAAAACAATACTATAGTCTCTAATATGTTTTACTAGGTTCATAATTGTATATTAAATCAGTCTCCAATAAGTTGTTTTAAAAACTAAGAATTAGTCTCCAACATCACTCAATTTCAGTCGTTAATATCATAATATGCTTTCTTTTATGGACTGGAATTTACTTTTCGATAACACATTAATTGCGTCCCTAAGATGTATTTTTAAAGTCTAATAATTGGTCCCCTAAGGCTGAGGGGTGTGGAGCGTGAGAAAGGGCGCAAGAGGACAGCCGCTCGCGCCCCGGGGCGCGAGCACCACACCACCGAGGCGCGAGAGGGGCGCGAGCGCGGAAAAAGAGGCAGGCGCCAGGGGGTTCGCGGGACAGGTTGAGCGTGAGGGGCATGGGGAATGGTGAAAAGAGCCGTTTGAAAGCTTAATGAGCCGTTGGCTCTTAATTTTAAAAAAAAAAAAAAAATTTCTACTCCTATATATTACCCATTTTATACAACACTTTAACACAACTTCACAAAACACCAAACTTACCCATTTCTTTATACAACACTTCCTATATATTACCCATTTCTTTCAAACTTTTTTAAAAAAACCTTCACAAAATCCTATATAATACCCCTAAATCAACCCATTTTTACCATATCAAACACAAATTCAATCTCCAAACAACCCATCGTCCCATTTTTTTTTTAAAAAATAATGTCGTCGTACTCGTCTGATTCCGACTCCTCCGAAGAGGATGATTTGCTTCTTCATGTAGGGGGAGTTTTGACCGCAGCCGTGGTAAATCTCTTGCAAAATCAAGCCCATCAACCCCGACTCCCGAGGGTTAGAGCACCACCTCGTGATCGTGATCGATCGGGTGCTAACGATACTTTGATGAGGCATTATTTTAGCCCTCAACCGGTATACGCGGAGTCGGATTTTCGAACTCGTTTTCGAATGAGCAGACAATTGTTCACGCGTATAGCGAGTGATTTAGAGGCACGGTATCCCTTTTTCCAACAAAGGGAGGATGCTAGGGGTCTTCCCGGTTTTACCCCTCTTCAAAAATGCACGGCTGCTATCCGTCAACTAGCGTACGGCATCTCGTCGGACGCTTTGGATGAGTATTTACAGATGTCGAAAAGGGTTGCACGTGAATCCCTTCATTTTTTCTGCCAAGGTAAAAAACATTAATTTTACTTTTTATTAAATATTTATTACATTTTTTAATATATATTGTACGTAGGAGTCATATCGACTTACGCTCGGAGATATCTGCGTAAACCTACAACGTATGACATCCAACGCATATATGAGGTGCACGCAGAAAAACATGGTTTTCCTGGGATGCTAGGTAGCATCGATTGTACGCATGTTGGATGGGCTATGTGTCCAACGGCCTGGCGAGGTCAGTTCCACCGTGGTGATCATGAAGGGCCGACCCTCATACTTGAGGCGGCGGTGTCACAGGATCTTTGGTTTTGGCATGCTTTTTTTGGTGTTGCTGGGTCAAATAACGACCTTAATGTTATCGATCAGTCACATTTGATCAACGACCTTATCGACGGGGTTGAACCACCTCAATCTTTTGTTGCCAGTGAAGAACTCTTCAAGTACGGGTACTATCTGGTCGATGGTATTTACAACGAATGGGCTGTGTTAGTTCAAGCTTTTACAGAGCCAGTCGCCGACAAACGGAAGTATTTTACGAAGAAGCAAGAGTCTGCTAGAAAAGATATTGAAAGAGCTTTTGGAGCTATAAAAAAACAATATTATGTTCTGGCGAACCCGATACGTTATTGGACTCGGGAGAGGATAATGGACGTCGTCTACACGTGTCTTATCCTACACAACATGACGTTAGAAGACGAGGGCAAAGCTATATGCCAAAACTACCAAGGTGACATTCCGCCACAACCGTCCACAATCAGTGATCAACAAAAACTTCATAACATAGCAAATATCAAGAGCCGTGAGATACACGGGGATCTTCGACATGAGTTGGTTGAACATTTGTGGGCGAGGCGACCAGAGGATCTTGTATTAGATTAGTTTTATTATTAAATATTATTGTTTGTTTAATTTTTAGTATGTTTTTTTTATTATATGAATTTTCAAAAAAATGTGTGTTTTTTTAAATAATTTTTGCGTTTTTTTAATAATACGTTTTTTTACTACATTTAAAAAATAATAAAAAAAAAACCGCTCGCGCCCCCTCTCGCGCCCCTCCACACCATGTCCCGGGGCGCGAGCACCACTACCAACACCCATCTTATCAACTTTCTCTCTCTGCCACACGTCACAATATTATTGGCTGGCGCCCCCACTCGCGCCCCCTCTCGCGCCCCCCACACCCCTCAGCCTAAGATGTATTTTTAAAGTCTAATAATTGGTCCCTAAAATCAACTGACATAATATAAAAAAAACTGTTTAGAAAATATTTTCAGATCTAAACAGAATTCAAGAAATATTCGTAAACACAAGTCAATACATATGTATCCAAAATCTAATACAGTATCGATATATATTCAAGGTAGCATACAAAACTTTTAAGAGATTTATGAAGAAACTAATTTAACCAAACAAAGAGATTTCTACACAATTTCAACAAATTATGGGTAGCCTTTCTTCCACTGCATCTCTAATTAAAATGTCATTGAGAAGAATGCACCATTCACCATTTCTGTTCAAAAGAAGAGGAAAAAAGAGTCTTCACATGTGTATCATGTCATCCGTTCTCCGTCAAGTGTAATTTTGGGGCTTGTTTCATTCTTCAATGGTTCTGAACTAACAAGGACAAATGTGGTATTAGTTAAAAAATCAAGATCAAAGTAAACCAAGAAACTAAATCCTGATAAACAATGGCATCACGGCCTTTGTGAACTTTAAGAGACTAAAGTCATTTAACTTAATTGACGCCACGAGGATAATTATAGCAAAAAGAATGTGTTTTCTGGTGATACCCCTATCACACAGTTGCACGCCTTTAAAATAACTAAAAAGGGCTTTTTTGACATAAAAAAAACAAACAAAAGACGTGTAATTTACCAGAAAACAGTCAAAGAACCTTTCCCTTGCCAACCCATGTTCTTAAATTATTCATAAAGAAGATGACAAAAGTTCCTCTTCATAAAGACAGCCTGACAAAGTTCCCCTAAAAAATACCAGTAAGAACACAAGACATACAAAACATTAAAATGTGTATTTTATTTATCAAACAAGATGTATCACAAATAAGCAAGACATTTTACCTTATGCCTAAGAATCATAGGCTGCATCTAATCGGCTTTACAACCTTCGTAAACTGTCAGAGTAAAGTTGCATGAAAAAGGGACAAACATTGGAAGCAATCATCTAAACTCCAGCTAAAATAGGTCTACATGTTGGCAAATTAAGCCCTGGCAGAACAAAAAGATTTAGCTCAATCTGCTGGATTATCAAAGATTCGTACCTGGGAAGTTTCTCTAACCTGGAATGAAGATAAAAATTGTTGTTACCTGATTGTATGCAATGACAACTCAACAGAATTGGAGGGCCAAGCGAACTAAAAATTTGGAGCCCTTTTTCCAATGGTCATGTTAAAAACCTTCTCATTCATCTGGATTGTGACTCAACCGAAGCTTATGGTTCTATCTTTTGGGTACTCAAAAAGACCAGATTTGTATAAACGGATTCTATTTGACATTGAAAAATTAATAGGAATCAAAAAGTCAAATAGTAAAAGCAACAACTAGTATCCAAATCTAATAGCAACACAAGAGAAATCAAAATTAGCGAAAACAATTATGGTTCAAAAATCAAATGGGCATTTAACAACTAAACAATTGTCAGGTGATTTTGCTATAATATGATCTTAGGGCATAAATAGTCTAATGTTTTCAAATTCAATTCTCATTTATAAATAAAGAGTTTAGTAAATAACTAAATCCAAAACAGAGAATAATACGATAACATGGAAGAGGCTAGTAATCTACATCTCAAAAACTTGGTTGAAGCATTTCATCGAGCACTTGATGTGCATCTCAAAATGAGACCAAACCAATGAAACAACTACTTTTACTTTCAAGTTGATTTATGTGAAAAAGTTAATTCTAAGTAACTTATTGTTGTGATACTGATCTATAAAAGCATAAATGGTGGAGGATTAACTACTTAAAGCTCGATTGTGGCGACTGCCTAGGGTGTCACAACCCCGCTGCTGGAATCTTATTGCGAGATGGTTACCTGTTATCTCGACTCGAGCTAGACATAGAGGATCATGGAGGGATCTGAGCGCCTATGTGCGATGGGTTGTGTCGTGTCGATTTGAATTTTATAACAGTCAATAAAGAAGAGGACTAGAGGAGGGAGATTTGATTTTTTTTTGAAAAACATCATTGGTGGGAAATTTAAGTTTTTTTGTTTAAACGCACGTGAAAATTTTTTTTTAACGGCCAACGAATTTTACAATTGAACTACTGGCTAAATTAATCATACCGTGATACAGTCGTATTTCAATCCGGGGAAAACCCTTATCTAAGGTTAATGGCCGTGAACACTTGCATGAAGGCACAACAGTGCGGTGTGGTAAAACTCTTTCAGTTCAAATATCCAACTAGTAAATGTCACACTTGTCTAGTCTCCCATCATCACCTAATGCTGTCGAAATTAAATGTCGGAGGCAGGAGTCAAAAGTGACCACTGATTTATACCTCTTTGCTTGCCTAAGAGAACACTTACCACTAGGTATGAGATCGGTACCGTACCGGTACCGACCGGTCCCGAAAATCGCAAATTTTTGGCACCGGGACAGTACCGGTACCAAAGGTAAAAATTCGGTAAATATCGGTACCAGTACCAATACCGAAACTTAAAACTTTGGCACCGACGGTACCAAATCGGTACCGGCAGTACCGAATTTGTTCATCCCTGCTTACTATTTTGAAACAAAACATGATAGCATGACTTAATTTAAGGAAACCGTCAATAATAAAACATAATTATATAAAGTAAACCGTCAATAAATTATCTATAAAGGAAAAAAAAGAGTTTTTACTATAATGGCCACCAAATTGATGGAATCAAGTTGATCTTAATTAGTCATAATTGATCGATACTAATCTTATTTGAGCGTATTAGCTATCATTGACCTTAGTTACCATTATAACTAATATTTATCCTACATACCTTATTGGCCCTAATTAGTCATAATTTACTCGTTTGACCATTATGACCATAATTTATCCTTTTATGTATAAAAGGAATTTTGTATACAGAAAACTTCAGAGACTAAATATTAGTCCCCAATTCTTTCAAATACTAAAACTATAGAGAAAAACAGCAGTCCCTAAGTCTTTTATATATAAAAGCTTCAAAGACTGAATATTAATCTCCAGTTCTGTTCTTAAGCTCGTATGTGTTCTTGCTTTATAAGAGACTGAAGATTAGTCGCTAGCATAAGTCATATAATAGTAGCCCACAATAACTAAATAAAACAATCCAACATATTATGTGCTCGAAACTGATTCATTAGTCACTAATGTTTGAATTGACAAAACCTTATGAGAGAGAGATAAATCAGTTTTTAATCTTGTTTATAAAAGGCATTTGAGATTAGCTATTTGTCTTCAATATGATCTTTTGAAGGAATGTTTTCGACTGATTCTTAGTATGTAATGTATTTCATCGAAACTATATAATATAAGTTGATTATTAGAGACTAAATATCAGTTTTAAAGAAGGTCTTATATATGAATTTTTAGACTAATTTTCAACCTCCATTTTAATATGGTAAAATATATGCCAATTACTTTGGGACTAAAACCAATCCTTGATCCTTTCGTATATAAATGGCAGTTAAGACTAAATATAAGTCCTTAATTAGATTTGTTTTGAAAATATTAAGAACTGGTTTCAGTCTTTAATATGTTCCTTCCATGTTAGAGACTAAAGATCAGTCGTCATAGATTTGCGCCATTATTCTTTACGTATTTGGGACTGAAATTCAGTTACCAATAAGTTTTCCTCCAAAACCTAATATTTCCTAGATATACTTAAGACTAAATTTTAGTCTCCAATAAGGTGTCAGAATATAAACGACTGATTTTCAGTCACTAATATTAGGCATATAAAAATCAGTCCTTAATATTATTAGTAACTGATAAATCAGCCCCAGATACCACGTATTGGAGACTGATATATTGATCCCTAATAGTTTAGTCTCTAATAGTCACTTTTTTTGTAGTGCGTAACCAGTTAACCATGCTCGTTAAACCGAAACCCGTACCCGTTTAGATTTCTTGAGCCTCAATTTACGATCTAAACTAAGAATTTAATCAAGTTTGTGATTTCCCGTATCATTATCGGCCTAAACAACCCATTTAATTAAGAAACAAGATCAAAACTAGATACGAATTGATATAATTGATAACCGACTTAACCTAGAATCGTTTATATAATCTAAGATGCATTATAATTCAATTACTCATGGCTGCACCTCCCTCATAGGCCGACGAACCAAACCCTATTCTTAATTGCAATAAGTTTGGCCGTAAAACGCCTGTTCGATCTGTTCTTGACGCCGAGTCCGAGTTCGTTGTTCTCCTGGTTTCCGTCATCGTTAGAGGTAATTGAGATACATACACTACTCGTCGATCATCAATAATCAAAAACCCTAACCTTAATTTAACGAACGATTGACGGATTAATCAATTTCATAGTTAGGGTTTTGATCAAAACTGGTTATAATCATCTTTTGTATAAATGGTTCTGTTTACAAGTCCTAACCAACTGACACCCTAGCCTAGATGGCTAGGGTGTTTGGCTAGGGTGTGTGTGTTAATACGTTGAACCGGCCATAGGCGCGGGTTCGTGTCCCGGCCGGCCATATTTTTTTATGGTATTTTATTTCTGATTTGTTTTAATTGTTTTAATCATTCATAATACTTTATAATTAATAATAAAATATGAAATAAACAATATTTTGTTCAAATCGATGTCATGAAAGTTAAACGTTTCGTGTCGATTAATTTCGTTTCAAGTTTTCGGGTATATATATATATATATATATCTTATTAATAATAATAAATCATTGTTATTTTATTAAAACCCGGTATTTATATTGAGGGTTCTTGTTAAAATATTTTATAAAGTTGCTTTTATTTATTATATATATATATATACACACATATATTGTTATTCGTTTTAAATAAAATTATAATAAACATATTAAACATGTTAATATATTTTACCATCGGATCTCGTTAAAAATTCCAAAATATAAATTTTACGATAATTATATATTTAAACATTTATTATTATAGATCTCAACTCATATTTATTTAGAACTAATTATACGTAAACCCGATTTTTATAACAAACAATGGTTCTTATAATTAAATAATAACAATAATCCGTAGAGATCAATCGTTCAATCCATAACGTATCCCACCATAAATATAACTCAAATCATATCGAAATCCTAAATTCGTTATACGTATTGCCTCATTTATAATTCATTCAATATTATTTAATTAGGATTCTTGTCGATAATTCTCGAAGAGCGTGATTTCCACTTTCTTGACATATTAATTCCCGTTTGGCTTAATCGATCAGGTGAGTTTTATCATTCCCTATTTTACTCGATTTTCATAAACGTTTTGGGGACATATGCGTATATAATACTATACATACATATCAAAAATAGCAAACGTGTAATTGCGTGTGATTAATCAAATCTACTTGTTATGTGCTTATGTGTTATTGTATTCATTCGTTTGACATAGCCCCTTGGAGAGGGTTCTCATTCTATTGACCACCGTCCGATTCGCTTGGCAACGGTCTTGTTATTCTTATATGCTTATGGTTGATTTACCGGCGCCCGATTCGCTTGGCAATGGTTTAATTGACAACTTACATGCTTATGGTTTGATTTTATTGCCGCATTTATTACATTTTGCTTATTTATTATATTATCCTTATGTTATTGCAAAATTGGTGGTAAACTCACTCAACATGTGTTATTGACCAAAACTCCATTTTCTACGCATATGCAGGTTGACTAAGTTAAAGGATGGACACTTAGAAAGACCATAAGGTTATATTGAAGACAAACTTAAATTTAATTGATTGTATTTATTTATTTGAATTGTATTGTTGTATTTGAATATTGTGTATTATTTGAATTAAATAATTAATTAGATATTGTCACATTTTATATATGATAGTATCTTCGATCTGTGAGCAATTGGATCACGCCCCGGCATTTCCGCCTTAGGTTGGGTGTGACAGATTGATATCAGAGCCGAAGGTTATAAGATAGGTCGTTAGAAATGGTCCTAGACATATGTTAGGAACCCTATACGTGCTTATCTGAATTGCCTTATGTGCTATTTATATTGTTTGCAGCTTGCTTATATTAATTATTTAATCGTATTTGTCTTATTTGTTTAATGCACACATACACACTAATTCCGAGGCTATGCCTCACATTCAAAATATTTTTCTAAACCTTTTCTTTTAGTAGTTTGCTTTTATTGTGGGAAATTCCTTAAGAATTCCCGTGTTTTGCTTTTTCACCTTGAAGCGTAGGGGTATGACAAATCTCGTACAACCACATAAATTCAAGTGGTACCCGTAATCGGCTAAACGGTTACGTGGTAAACATAACCGGCTAAACGGTTATACTTCCAAATTGTGTTTTCAAATTATTTTAGATGCTTAGTTGGGTGAAAAATCCATGGGAATCCATGGGCACTCCAACTATTCATTTCTTAAATCATTTTCGATTTGATTTTTGATTGAAACGTATCGTCCGGGGTGGTTCCCGTGATACACCAATTTTTTTATATTCGATTCGTTGATTCGATATTTAGTTGAGTCGGTTAAACACCATGTAACGCTCATGGTCCGAACAACTCCATTGATTCGATAATTCGTTAATTAGTTGGGTCACTTAAATGCCATGTACACGCTCATGGGCTGATCAACTCAATTGTTTATTACACGTTATTCGAATTGGGCCAACAAATTGCCATGGAACGCTCATGGGAGGCCAATTCACAAACTTTATGTTGTTTTATTTAGTTGGGCCATTCAAATTGCCATGGAAAGCTCATGGGAGGTCAACTAGTTTGATATGCTTGATTGTGTTATTCTTGGAAAGTCTTATAAAAACATTGTTCATTTACTTAAATGCTTCAATCTCATACATATTATTTTAATTCTTGACTCGTCATCGAGTCTTCACTAGTAATAATTCATAAACATACATATACATATACGTATGCATCCCCGTAATTTCGTATTAACTCATTCCTACAGCTCACCTGTCATCTTACATATTCTCATTGTTGATCTTCGTAGAATGTCTTCGCACGCTCATCGTCGTAATCATCGTCGTTCGTCGACCCCTCATGATCGCCGTCTGGCTGCTAGAATCACTAAGGAATTCACTACTACTTTACCCGAGATCGTGGCTCAACTGCAAAATATCAACTCTAGTGGATCCGCTACTTCAGCTACACCAAACAATTTCCAACTACAAGAACTTTACAAGTGCTAAACCCCCTTCTTATGTTGGCGAGGAGAATGCTACTAAGCTCCTTTGCTGGTTTGAACAACTCAAGTGCTCCAAGTCAAGGAAATCAAGCCAACCAAAACTGAAGATCTTTGAAGATTTTGAAGTTTTTATTTCCTTATTTATTTCCATTTTAAGACTATATCGTCTTTTCTGCTTTTTTGGTATCGTATTGACTCTTTGGTTATTTGTGACATTTGGTGATTTTGTTGAACTATGTTGCACGTTTCTTCTTATGAATGGCGTTTCCTTTTATACTTTGTTAGGTTTTTGGTATTCTTACCTTATTAGCTTATCCATACCCATCCTAATTCATTATAGCGTCTGTTTCAAGAAACCCATTTTCTTTTGATTTCCAAATCTTACTCTTAATAATCAAAAGATATAACAAGAATTACATGGTTTTATTAATCAAACTCGGTCCTTTATTACCTTTTGAATTTTAAATTTTTGATTCTTTCAAAATGATGATTTAAAATGTGTTATAACCCACATGATGAAACGAGTTATGCGGACCATCTGACGAGAAGAGTAATTATGGTCCGGAACATAATTATTCGAGTCCTCGCATGGAAATCATAATACGTAAAATTGTGTGTCATGATTTAGAACCTAAAGTAGCTTGGGTAACGGTACAAGTGAGGAGAAGATAAGGACGTGGTGGATACGCCGCTGGTACATCCTATATATAAATGCCCTTATCGGATTGTCATTTGAAACGTTGCTTCGGTTATTAGGAGTTCTATGTTATGATATTTCGTTAGAAGTATAATTGTTTTCAAACGATGATGTTGTGGTATTCCTTAATTTTGGGACGAAATTCCCTAAAGTAGGGGAAACTGTAACAACTTAGATTTTCCAAACCCGTATTTGGTATTTATAACCCGACCCGTTTTAGACTCGGGAAATTCTAACACCGAAAAGGATCGCGTTTATCGAGTAATACAATTTATATTTGTTTATTTTATATATATTCAACTTTGGAAATATACATTTCTAACCCAAAAATTTAAACTTAAAGCCTATATTGTTCCCATCTAGAACCCACAAGGACTAAATTGCAAGATCTGTAAATTTAATATATCATCTTTATAACCCGTGATCCGTAACTAGTTAAATATGCCCGTTAACCCGAAACCCGTACCCGTTAAGATTTCTTGAGCCCTAATTTACGATCTAAACTAAGAATTTAATCAAGTTTGTGATTTCCCGTATCATTATCGGCCTAAACAACCCATTTAATTAAGAAACAAGATCAAAACTAGATACGAATTGATATAATTGATAACCGACTTAACCTAGAATCGTTTATATAATCTAAGATGCATTATAATTCAATTACTCATGGCTGCACCTCCCTCATAGGCCGACGAATCAAACCCTATTCTTAATTGCAATAAGTTTGGCCGTAAAACGCCTGTTCGATCTGTTCTTGACGCCGAGTCCGAGTTCGTTGTTCTCCTGGTTTCCGTCATCGTTAGAGGTAATTGAGATACATACACTACTCGTCGATCATCAATAATCAAAAACGCTAACCTTAATTTAACGAACGATTGACGGATTAATCAATTTCATAGTTAGGGTTTTGATCAAAACTGGTTATAATCATCTTTTGTATAAATGGTTCTGTTTACAAGTCCTAACCAACTGACACCCTAGCCTAGATGGCTAGGGTGTTTGGCTAGGGTGTGTGTGTTAATACGTTGAACCGGCCATAGGCGCGGGTTCGAGTCCCGGCCGGCCATATTTTTTTATGGTATTTTATTTCTGATTTGTTTTAATTGTTTTAATCATTCATAATACTTTATAATTAATAATAAAATATGAAATAAACAATATTTTGTTCAAATCGATGTCATGAAAGTTAAACGTTTCGTGTCGATTAATTTCGTTTCAAGTTTTCGGGTATATATATATATATATATATATATATATATATATATATATATCTTATTAATAATAATAAATCATTGTTATTTTATTAAAACCCGGTATTAATATTGAGGGTTCTTGTTAAAATATTTTATAAAGTTGCTTTTATTTATTATATATATATATATATACACACATATATTGTTATTCGTTTTAAATAAAATTATAATAAACATATTAAACATGTTAATATATTTTACCATCGGATCTCGTTAAAAATTCCAAAATATAAATTTTACGATAATTATATATTTAAACATTTATTATTATAGATCTCAACTCATATTTATTTAGAACTAATTATACGTAAACCCGATTTTTATAACAAACAATGGTTCTTATAATTAAATAATAACAATAATCCGTAGAGATCAATCGTTCAATCCATAACGTATCCCACCATAAATATAACTCAAATCATATCGAAATCCTAAATTCGTTATACGTATTGCCTCATTTATAATTCATTCAATATTATTTAATTAGGATTCTTGTCGATAATTCTCGAAGAGCGTGATTTCCACTTTCTTGACATATTAATTCCCGTTTGGCTTAATCGATCAGGTGAGTTTTATCATTCCCTATTTTACTCGATTTTCATAAACGTTTTGGGGACATATGCGTATATAATACTATACATACATATCAAAAATAGCAAACGTGTAATTGCGTGTGATTAATCAAATCTACTTGTTATGTGCTTATGTGTTATTGTATTCATTCGTTTGACATAGCCCCTTGGAGAGGGTTCTCATTCTATTGACCACCGTCCGATTCGCTTGGCAACGGTCTTGTTATTCTTATATGCTTATGGTTGATTTACCGGCGCCCGATTCGCTTGGCAATGGTTTAATTGACAACTTACATGCTTATGGTTTGATTTTATTGCCGCATTTATTACGTTTTGCTTATTTATTATATTATCCTTATGTTATTGCAAAACTGGTGGTAAACTCACTCAACATGTGCTGTTGAGTCAAATTCAATGGAAATCATATTATCAATAGAAAGGCGGCGAACAGATAAGAGATTTTTAATGAGATTTGGTGCATAAAGAATGTTGTTGACATGTAAGGGTTTAAAGTTTGTATGTAGTTTGGTGTAACCGGTCCCGATTATGGGAATTTGGAACCCGTTTCCCATGACAATATTATTCAAAGTGCTATTATTGAAATAAGATGAGAGTGTACCTGTCGTGTTGGTCATATGATTCATTGCACCGGAGTCAAGGTTCCATTGGAGGTCTGGATTTAAAGTCATGGTTTGGAACGCTTGCTCGATATTAGTCGGAATGCCATGGTGAGGAGCATACTGTTGTGGTGATTGTTGTGGCATGTGCTAGTAGTGGGCTTGGTTGAAATGGGCCTGGGGTGCTGGGCCTAGTAATCCAAGTTGATAGTTAATTCCTGGGTTAAGTGGTGGCCGATTGGTGAAGGGTATGGTAGTGTGAGGAGCTGGTGGGTTGTGCATGTTGGTGTATGGTGCATGGGTTCCCTGCTGATTATTGTATGTTGGAAAGTGTGCTCCTTTATGGGGTTGGCCATGAGTGTTGTTTTGTCCAGAATAACCTCTCCCGCGAGATCGACCTCGACCCTGGCCACGAGTTCCACGACCACGACCGCGTTGTGAAGAATCATAAGTGCCACAGTTGTCATAGTTCGAACTTGCGGAGCCCCGAATAGAACCTTCACGTGGTGGGTTTTATGTTGTGGTGAGTAGAGCTATTCTCGTAAAGGCGTTCGAGGCAAATCCGACCCTCCTGGTTTCTTCTTGGGTGAGTCTAGATCTAGCTTGAGAGAAAGTCGGTAGAGGGATAGTTTGGCTAATAAACATACCGATAGCATCATACTCGGTATGATGCAGGAGCATTATAGGAAATTGAAATCTTTTAAATTATTAGTTTATCTTTTATTATTTTACGTTTATCTCGTTTCCATGTTTATCTGATTTCCTTTGTTTAGTATAAATAGGGTTAGATGGTTGTTAGTTGATTAGTTTTTTGATTAAGTTTAATATAAAAGAACATTGTTCTTGGAACCTTTGGTCGTCTTTGTTAATCATGAGTCTCTCGAGCCATTGATCGCTTCCGAAACTACATCAGTTGGTATCAGAGCTTTTGGTTCTCAAATGGCTCGACGTGGTGGTGAACACTTGCTTGATCGTAGATTCGCCGACTGAGGCAACGACAGAAGTGTTTTCTATTCACGTGCTCGTGGAGAAGATCGATTTCCTACTCGCAGAGTCGCCGACCGAGGCAGCAGTGCAGTCTGTTCTGACCCACGGGATCTTATGAAGATCCAACCGACTTCGACAACGAGTCCGGGATCTTGAAGAGATTGAACGGCTCCGAAAACGAGTCTATGATCTCGAGTTACAACGCAAGACGCGCAAGGCGGAAACCGAGTCGAGCACCGTCGTCTGGGACGAAGGTGGCGACGAAGAACAGCATCCGTTTGGCGGTCACCAACCCTGGTTCTACGAACCGGTGCGTCCGTGTTATTCGGGAGATGAACCCTGTTTTGATGAAGAGAGGGCTGATTTTCCTGAAGATGGCGATGGTCGCGAGATCCAGGAAACTAACCCAAGATATGCCATCTGGGATGATAATCAAGGGAAGGAGGAGCATCCTGAAGACGATGACGTTATTTACCATTCGCCTCCTTGTTTTGATGATTATGGAGATGAAGAGATGAACAAGGAAGACTATATATGGGTACAACGAGCAATTAGCGGAGTTACCGATCGAGAAGATGAAAAAGTTGTCGTCAACGATCGTGAAAATTTGTTAAATACGTTTATCGAAGATTTGAATGTGGCTATTGGTGGCCTTACGGTGGTGATTATTGGTCCTAGGGATGGTGGTGGGACTCAATCTCAACCTTAGGTAATTCCTTTTTTCATGCCGGAAGATACTGGTTTTCAAAAGAAGGTGGTTTGACAAAATATTCAAAAGATAGCATTCCTATTATTGTGGGCATTCAAAATGGAATAAATATTCCAATTGGTGAATAGATATCTTTTAATGGGGATAAGAATCCTTTTCCTTATCCATTAAGGATGTATTCATGGTGCCCATGCACAAACCTAAGACATGTGTGTCATCCAAGTCTAATGTAGTGACTAATAACCTTCATGAGAATATTAATGGAGTCTAAGTGGGGATTTTTTCTATCACTTTTGTTCATAAAAACCCACCCAATGAAACATCTAGTGATTTACATTATGCATATGGAGCAAACACGTCAAATAAAAAGTTATTTTTTAAGTTTCTTCAACGTGTAAAAAAAGAAGAAGATCTTTTCGACGCTCTCAAGACTCGAGGACGAGTCTTTTTCGAAGATGGGTAGAAGGAGGTGGAGAGACCCGACAAACCAATAGTGGTACGAGTTTAGAGTCGGGTGAGGCGGCTCGTGAAGTTCAATTAGTTGAGCGGGTAAAGTCGAGAGCAAACACGAACCGTTCTAATGCTACATTCGACCGGGGTGGTATACATTCAAAGTCGCGTGAGGCGTTTTGCAAAGTTGAATTGTTGGGGCATGTCATGGTGATAATAAATAAAGAGCGGGTTGATGTTCCTTTCGATCCAGGTGGCTTTGGTTTTAAGTCAAATCTTGAGGATGAGTTTTTTCGAAGATGGGGAGTATGATGCAGGAGCATTATAGGAAATTGAAATCTTTTAAATTATTAGTTTATTTTTTATTATTTTACGTTTATCCCGTTTCCATGTTTATCTGATTTCCTTTGTTTAGTATAAATAGGGTTAGATGGTTGTTAGTTGATTAGTTTTTTGATTAAGTTTAATATAAAAGAACATTGCTCTTGGAACCTTTGGTTCGATTCTATCGTCTTTGTAAATCACGAGTCTCTCGAGCCATTGATCGCTTCCGAAACTGCATCACGGTATTTGTTAGACCGGTGACCAACTGTAGTACAAGATCTGGGTCGGACATTAGCGCTCCAACGTTAGCCAATTGATCAACAATGACCTTTAGGAGGAAATATTCGGAAAAGATTCCAGTTTAGTGTTGTTTAAGCGAGTTTTCAAGGCTATGGCACGAGAAGCTTGATTGTCTTGAAATAGATTAGCAATGGCATCCTAGGTCTCTTTTGCAGTAGCTTTTGGTTTTATGACATTCATGAGTAGGTTTTGAGATATGGTACCGTAGATCCATTGACAATTGTGTCTAGTCGATCCCAAGAAGCAAGGACGACCTGCGCTTTGTCTTTGTCTTTATCAGTAGCGGACGACGAGGAGGAGGAACTCATAGATGGGATGATGTGATCGAGTACCTCAAAGACGGTACAATGAGTTGTAAACAATTCGACCCATGAAGTGTATTGGCCGTTTTCAAGATCTAGTGTGAGAGGGACAAAATTTCAGATGTTGTTTACCGTGAGGGCTGGGTGTATGTTAACCATTGATGGTGTGCAGGAGATTGTATGTTACGGGATTGGTGAGAAGAGCCGGAGATACAGAAGACCGGTGCTAGGTTTTTTGGAGGAATGATACCATTATAGAATATGATAATTGGTAAATCAATTGCTTGTTTTCTCTCATTCATTCAATGCCATATAAATACAAGATACAATCTAAGCTATGCAATGATATTTTGTGATAATCATGCCATAATACAATATATGATAATTGGTAAATCAATTGCCTGCGTTCTCTCATTCATTCACGTCATATAAATACAAGATACAATCTAAGTTAGGCAATGATATTTTGTGATAATCATGCCATAATACAATATACACTATATATTCTAATAATATACATATATTCTCTAATACATGTATTGGTGATACCCAGTTACCCACCGTAAGAATTTCACGCCTTAAATATCCATCTAGAGTATTGTGTTGCCATTTGCATGTTAGATACGTGAAATAAATGGCAGGGCATCTATATTGAATATTTGTTACTTGACTATCACTAAAGATAAATTCTCTAATAATATGCAAGCACGCAACAACCATTGCGCATGAGTCATGACATCCATTTTGGCATTCATTTACGAGATCAATTGATCAAAGTAAGAAATGTGAGTAAAAAATGTCTATAAAGGTATAACATATGTGGAATGATTATTTGAATCACTTTGTGATATTTCCGGATACTCCAACTCAATCAACTATTCCACGATAAGTATCGTTACACAAATGTAAATATCAATAAATAATAAGATAAAATGTGTGCGGAAAATTATTATTTCTTTGTGATATACCGATTTCCGCAATACAAAGAACGCTTGGGATTTTAAACATTTGGATTCAACTAAAGCAAAAAATGAACCTTAAAAACAATTCATTCAGGATGTGGTATTTGGTGATGTTCAACAGGATTACTTGAAACATTCATACTTGTAAATATTCTCTTTTTAATATTTTCCGTTGTCCTTGAAAATAAAATAATATTAATTCATTAACTTTTGCTATTTACATTTCTAAGCTTCCTGGAAGATAAAATTATATAAATTTTAAAATAATTATGAAATAGTTTCAGCCACTTGAAAAGTTTAAGCAAATGTTTACCATGCTTGTGCTAAAAAATGATCACCGAGCACTTGTATAAGTAAAATAGAAAAAATAAAAATAAAAATGAAGTAGGGTGGACCTAAACAGGATAGAGGCGGCCCAATCCTTTTTGATCAAACCACTTGAAAAACAACTTACTCGGCTAGTTAATTAATAAAATATACGTTTCAAATCTTTTATTAATTTATACAACACTTTATAAAATCCCAATCTATCTATAATATATATATATATATATAAACGAAACCTTTAAAAGCTCTCTGGTTGCTCAAACTACAAGATTGATTTATTTGTAAATAGAGGCTTCTTATTCTGAAAATCCTAGCTATTCTTAGCATGATATTGGGGAATCTCATTGCTATTACTCAAACAAACATGAAACTTATGCTTGCATATTCGTCCATAGGGCAAATCGGATATGTAATTATTGGAATAATTGTTGGAGACTCAAATAATAAATATGCAAGCATGATAACTTATATGCTATTCTATATCTCCATGAATCTAGAAACTTTTGCTTGCATTGTCTTATTTGGTCTACCTACCGGAACTGAGAACATTCGAGATTATACAGGATTATACATGAAAGATCCTTTTTTGGCTCTCTCTTTAGCCCTATGTCTCTTATCCTTACAGGTATGGATCTCACTAAACCCAGATAGCTTTTAAACATGTTATAACATTTCATTAAATTAAAAATTAATCTTACCAAATCTTTGATATGAAAAATCCTATAAAATAAGGATATAGTAAAAATTAATATCCAATTTAAAAAAAAGATATTATTTATAATTAAGAAACAATTTTATAGTAAAAAAAAAATAAACGGGTCATGGGTCACCAAATCCAGATAGTTTTTAAACGGGTCATAACATATCATTTATTTGTGAAACCCTTTCATCATCAAATCTTAAGTATATTATTAACTTTCTTACAATAAAGAAATTAAAATTCAAAAAATAAATATTAAAAAATGAAAAACGTAAAACAACCCCCGTAATACCGGGGGGGGGGGGGGATAAAACCTAATTTGATATATAGTTTGCTAGCTTTTGAACCCGTGTATTACACGAGATTTATCAAATAATAAAAATAAATAAGATCCATTATTTAGAAAAAAAATGAACAAAAATTGAAGATAAAAAGGAAATAAAATATATAGTACAAACAATAAGAAAACAAAATTAAAGGCAAAAAAGAAATAAAATATATAAACAATAAGAAGTTCACAATCTCAAATTTACAAATTCGAAAAAAAATCTTTATATACAACATTTGCCAAAATTGTTTTAACCCATTACCCATGAATAATTATGATGAATGAGATAAGATATTAGAGAATTAGAAGTGAAATTATAAGTCATTTGTCAAAATTGTTTAGACCCATGACCCATGGTTAGATAGGATAAATAAGATGAAAAATTAGAGAATTCAAAAGAAAATTATAACTCATTTGCCAAAATGATTTTGCCCCATAACCCTTGAATAAGTAGGATGAATGAGAAGAAATATTATGCCAAGAATGAATGTGAGATTGACACATTATCCTTATTATTTTTTTTATTAATACTAGGTATATGTATAAACCTATATGTTACACGAATGGAAAATATTTATTTACAATTATAAAAAGATGTCAATAAATTGTAAGTTACGTGTGATGGTTAACCGGGTATCAGCGAACTATTTTGTATAATGAACACATAAACACTTAAAAATAATGTTGATTATGTTTAATAGAGGAGAACAGAAAAGTCATGTTTTTCTTAGCAATTGTCGTGCTAAAACAATATACACATTAATAACTTTTTGTTTTTTTTTTCCTATTATTAACATATCAAGAACTATTCATGTTCTGATCATATACAAGCAATTACCAAATGGACATGAAAAAAAATTAAATGTAAAATAAGATTCTAATAAAAGTTAATTCAAATTGTCAAATGTAAAATAAAAATTATTTTAATAATTTTAAATGAAAATAAAAATGAAAACTAAACATACATAAAATAAATGATGGGCTAAAACCACACTTCTTACTCACTGCCACTTGGTACATCCTCAAACAAAATATCAAAATACACGGATGGAATGATACACTGTATGCTGTCAGCAATTCTTCTTTTTCTTCTTCAATCATGACTCGTATACAACTTTCTAGCCCTATTTAAATAAAAAATATAAAAAAATGTAAAAGATGTAAAAAAACATTCAATTTGAAAAGAATTTAACATAGAAAAACATAATAAACCTGAGTGGATGTTGTCTTGGATATAATGCCGGTAATGCACACAACGGTATTTTTGAAAGCCAAATCTTCGTTCATACCATTTTCGTTGTACCTTCTAAACAAAGACTCCACAAACCACAATACCATGCATTGCACCAAGTAAAAATACCTATTCAAATATATTATTATTAATAATTAGTCAACTGTCAAGACTATGTGAAGTCATATTAAGCCAAAGACTTACTGCGCTCCCCAAAAATATTCACTCTTGTATTCTTGTTCAACTGTAGTAGCAAATGTAAAAGGTGAACTGAAAGCAACATTAGTTGCTTTTCTATCAAGATCCTACACACAGAGTATTTAATCATGATCATCGTACTCAGTATATCCCACCAATAGCAAAGCTATGGTAGGGTCTGAGTAGGATAAGATGTAGTAGACAACCTTACCTCTACCCCATAGGAATAGAGAGGCTGCTTCCGGTGAGACTCCCGGCTCGATAGTAGTTTTGCATCAAGCCTTGGACATAAGGCACATAACACTCAACCATCGGCACACCGGTCGATTGGTGCATGTATCATTGTCTTTCGGCTAACAACGCCACCACATGATGCCTGATTAATTTTCCACCACTTTTAACGTTATTTTCACAAGATTAGTAAAATAACATCAAAATTAGTGCAATTTCACTTTTGCCCTACACACAGTATTTAACTATTCGTCAAATATTATTTTAAAAGTATGTCGGCATGTACAGAATAAAAGAATAAAAATAGAAAAACAACCTGATAAACAATAAAACTTGCATTAATTCAAGTTCCATTTATTTCTTTTCCTTGCACATAGAGACAACAAATTATTTTATAATCACCATTATCATCATTACATAAGGCAATATATGATAATTTGCGTATCATTATTTTATAATCACCACTATACGCAAGACAAAGTCATGAATACATAATTTAGATATGAATACTCCCTCTCGGAGCATCTTAATCAATGTCAAAGTATTATGCAACTGGATTACCGGCATCTTCTTCGTATATTCAAACATGCACAAAAAGTGCCTACACAACACTTAAAAAATATGAAAATTTGAATTGAAAACTTTTATAAGCAGCTCACATGAAAATTTGATTTGAAAACTTTTATGAGCAGCTCGTGAAGATCTTGAAAATCTGCAATATCTTTTGGTGATTTTGAAAATTGTTCACACCCATTTTAAAAGCACGTATGGCACATTCCCAACTTCATGATCATTACAAAATGGTTACCATTTAGCGCAACCAAAGTACGATTCAATAACCGATCATTTCAGCTTGATTTTAGGTAAAATGTTAATTAGAAAAAGGTCTGTAAATTAGTAAAAGCAAACCCATACCTGTAAAGTAGTAGCAATCTCATCAACGAACCTTGTTGATCCATCAAGCCTCCTAGTTCACAAGCCAACTTGTCAGAAATCAGTCAAGTACCAAGACTTGCAACAATCTATAAAATATAACTGAAAAGGTTACATACTTCTATTAAATCAATTCTTGAGCGTTTTTTCTCTGAGACGAATTCCTTCAAGCACATTTGTTAAATAAGATTATGCTTGGATTAGGTTTCCCTGCATTAGACATAATGGTAATACTAAAAGTGTATAAGAATCAGAACAAACTAATCACTAATCATAAATAAATAACAACTAATGTAGAAAAAAAAATATTTGGGTTGCGATTAAATTACCATCTCGTCGATCATGATCATCTTAAAGGACCACTCCTCATTGTTTTTGTTGTTGTCCTTTAAACGCCATAACTTCAAAATACACATCCTCAATACACAACCATTTTTAAGATCGTCTTAGTCATTCAACTAGTTATCTTTTGTTGCTCCACTGACCTGCTTGTGAAGATTATAACAATGATTGCAAAAAGATTGGAATACTATTTACCTTTAAGAAAAAATTGAAAACACCATGAATAACTATATTTCAAAATGAGAATAATGAAATAACTATATTTCAAAGATAAAATAAAGAAGGATTTACATCCAATAACGCACATAATAGATTCTAAGATGAATTGAAAGAAAATAGTTGTAGTGAAAAGTGTGTTGTGATACTGCAATCTTATACAGGGAGGTAAAGCTGTTTTATTTTTGTTAATTAAGCTAAATATAGAAGTTATTTTAAAAGATTTTGATTTTCTGATTTTGTTATAAATAATTTTAAATGAATAGTAATGAATAATTGTAATTTATTTTAAAAAGATATTTAATCTATGTTGAAACCGTTTAAAATTTAATATCTGAGTCAAATCTATTAAACAGATATTATTTCAAAAATTTATGGGTTTTAAAACACCATTTTAAATAATTTATAAGATATAAATATTTGTTTTCAAATTTATAAAGTTAACTGTTTAGGTGTATAAACTTTTAAACTTAACATATTTACGTAAAGTCACCTGTTATAAAATTAAAAAAATTAGTTATAATTTAATTTTAGTGTCTTTATTGATTGATAGGCAGAAACAAAACAGTAGTAAAGAAATTCAATAGTACGAATAATTTTAGTGAATTTATTGATTGATACACAAAATTTAAAAATGTTTACCTACATTAAAAATCCCTTTTAGCTAACACAAAAACAAATCAGTAATAAATATATTCAATTATACGAATAATGTAAATATAAGAGCAATAAACAAATAACCAAAGACACATGAACACATACTAAAGAGAAATCCAAATTGTTGTAAAAACACATCAAAAGGGAAAACTGAAATTGGTTATACATTTCATCCAGCCCATTAGACATTATTATTCTCAATTAAAGGATACATGTTAGTTTCAGTATTCAATTCGGCAACCTAAAAGGGATAATTCATGATTTGAATTGTAATTGGAAACACATAATGATGAATCACTGAAAAAAGTTGTTTGTAGGTTGAACGTTGGCCGTTTGAGACACCATAATAACTTTAAAAAGAAATTAGTCATACATCTCATCCAGCCTGTAACATTCGTTGAAATTTCGGACCTTAAAACCCGACCCATTTAAAATTTTATTTTTCGGTCTATTGTTATTAAATCAAATTAATAAATTTATTATTGATCATTTATGTTATTTCACGACGCCCAAATTAGTTTTGGTTATTTTTATAAAACTAACTATTCAAAGATATGCAAAACCACCCCCTTAACTAGATTTAACCCTCTTGTGTACCCATCACCAAATCTCAAGGACCAAGTTGCAAATATCATTCAAAATATTCTTTCTTCTCCTTTTTCCTTTCCCACCGGCCGACCACCCCCTCCCCTCCTATGGTAACTCGTGTTTTTCGCCCTAAATCATGAAGATGATTCAACAAATTATTTCTCCACTTAATTACGATCCTACCAACACTCTAAAGTGGGAAAATGATTAGTAATGACAGCTAATTCGCCAAATCAAACCCGCGGCCTTAATCGATCATATTAGACTATAAATATTCAATGCAACACAATTAAACTCGCCCACACCTTTCTCATAGCATCATGACCATAAGCCCTAACTTCTTTACAAAGCCGTCAAGGTTAGCATTGACAGCGAGCTCAAGCCGTGTGACGTTTTTGGCAATTAACCTTCAATTCGTTATCATTCATGATAATTGTTATATGGTTTTAACTCATTTTTAAACAACAAACAAGAACCATATTCGTTATCATTCATGATAATTGTTATATGGTTTTAACTCATTTTTAAACAACAAACAAGAACCATATTTCAATTTTAACTAACATGGATCAAATTAAGTTAATTGAAAACCTAGGGTTCATGGGGTTAGGGGTGAACAGATAGTAATAGTATGTTTATATATATATATATATATATATATATATATATATATATATAGGGGAAAGTGAATATGGGGCTGTTAAGCACCTAACCTTAGATGCGAAACCATCAAAACTACGGAGTTTTGATTAAAGTTTCCAAAAATTGATTTTATTATTTCCCTAATTATGTTCATCACATTAACTCAGTAAACCCCTAATTCTTAATTCATCATCATCGGCAATGAAAATAAATATAAAAATCAAACTCTACGTTTTAATTTGACATGAAGAGGAAGAAGGTTAAATATATATTTACAAGAAGGGAGTGGCTAATAAAATACATTGACTATCTTTATTTAAACTGAAAACAATGAAACAATTAAAAAGTCCTTTAATAACTAACTTTCAGATAAAACATGAGTTGGAACAACTGAGTTGAAAATAAAGAATAGTTTTGTGATATGGGAATTCAATTTCTATGATTGTATGCAACCAATCCCAACTTGCTAATATATATTTCATTTTCTTCTTCTTCATGTCAATTAAAATATAAAATTTGATTTTTATTGTTTTCATTGCCAGTAATGAATTAAGAATTAGGGGTTTTACTAAGTTAATGGAATATCTTCGTCTTCCAGTCAACACAACTGTGAATCTTGTATGCGTAACAGACTCTAACCACCTTCTGAAATTGCATAGCAAGCTCATAGTCTCTTACGTTAGCAAATCTGATCTGACTAGTAAATAGCGCATCGTTGTCAGACTCAGATAAGTTAACCAGCCACATTGGATCAATCACACGAATTGTCTTCGTGTTAGAATCATGACCATATACAATAACCGCTTCACCTGTACAATTGTCGTAGTACCAATAATTAAACACGGTGAATAGACTCTGAGGAAATGTCTTCATTGGAACTATGACATTTGAGCCAAAACAAGGTACACCTCAGTACGTATTTACCGATTAACCAAATAAACGCTTTTTGCATAACAAACGAACGATTAACCGAACGGGTCGGGTTATGACCCAGATATCTCGGGGGGCCATCTATAAGTGATATACGTTTAATAGAAGCTAAAACATTAGAAATATGGCCTTAGTTTGATAGCAAACAAGTTAAACGAAAATATGCTCGTTTAACTATCCGCTATAGATTTAAACGCAAAAGATAGTTACAAACCAAGCATTGTATCATCCGTTGAGCCGAAAAAGACTTACCAAACACTTATTTGAAATGTTTTAAGCGATCCGTGAAAATATTTTTGATTTTTACAAACATATAGTATGCTTTTATAATTTTACACAAAACTAACCGAAAAACATTCGTTTTCGCGCTGTTTAACGCACCCGATAAGTTGTTCACGCCAAAAATCGAACCCGAACTAAATTTGGACCTGGCTTTTCCTATTTGGGCTTGAGAAATCAGAAACTTGGGCCAAAATGGGCCCATGGACTTCCGATCGGCCAGCAGCCACCCCCCCTTTTTATTCTTTCACATTTAAACTAGATCCAAGATATTTTCAACATTATTTCTTGAAAACTCTGGACATAAGCTCTCATCTCAAAGTGTTGAAATGTTTACGCCAAGGTTGTATGGAATTTTTGGCAAACGTGACTATAAAGAACCCTGATGAGAAATGCAAAGAAGAGATTCCCGTTGTACGTGAATACCCCGATGTCTTTCCTGACGATTTAACCGGATTACCACCGAACCGACAGGTTGAATTCCGCATAGACTTAATTCCAGGATCAGCCCCTATTGCTAAAGCACCTTATCGATTGGCACCCTCTGAAATGCAAAAACTATCCAACCAGTTACAGGAATTGTTAGATAAGGGTTTCATTCGTCCTAGTTATTCTCCTTGGGGAGCACCGGTATTGTTTGTAAAGAAGAAAGATGGAAGTTTTAGAATGTGCATCGATTACCGGGAATTAAACAAAGTTACCATCAAAAACCGATACCCTCTTCCACGAATAGATGACTTGTTTGACCAACTCCAAGGGGCAAACTATTTCTCGAAAATTGACCTTCGATCCGGTTACCATCAAGTTAAGATTCAAGAGGAAGACGTGTCTAAAACGGCGTTCCGAACTCGTTATGGCCACTACGAATTATTAGTTATGCCGTTCGGACTGAGTAATGCTCCCGCAGTTTTCATGGACCTTATGAATCGAGTTTGTAAACCGTACCTCGACAAATTCGTTATCGTGTGTATTGATGACATTTTGATATATTCGAAAACCAAGGAGGAACACGAGCAGCATTTACGAACTATCTTGGAGCTGTTGAAGCAGGAAATGTTGTATGCCAAGCTGTCAAAATGTGAATTTTGGCTACAAGAAGTACAATTTCTAGGACACGTTAATCGACACGGTATCCATGTAGACCCGAGTAAGATTGAAGCCATCAAAAATTTGCAGGCCCCAAAATCACCGAAAGAGATCCGCCAATTTTTGGGTTTAGCTGGGTATTATCGGCGTTTTATTGCTAACTTTTCCAGCATAGCCCAACTTTTAACTCTTTTGACTCAAAAAGATCGTGCTTACGTTTGGGGAGAAGAACAAGAAGCGGCATTTCAATTGCTGAAACAGAAACTATGCCAAGCCCCGATACTGAGTCTTCCAGAGAGAACTGATGATCTGGTAGTTTATTGTGATGCGTCCCGGAAAGGTTTAGGGTGCGTACTTATGCAAAGAAACAAAGTCATAGCATACGCTTCTCGACAATTAAAGGTGCATGAGAAGAATTATACCACCCATGATTTGGAACTGGGCGCGGTTATTTTCGCACTCAAGATCTGGTGGCACTATTTGTATGGCACCAAGTGTACAGTATATACCGACCACAAAAGCCTACGGCATATTTTTGACAAGAAAGAACTAAATATGAGGCAGAGGAGATGGGTAGAATTGTTGAATGATTATGACTGTGAGATTCGATACCACCAGGGCAAGGCTAATATAGTGGCAGATGCTTTGAGTAGGAAAGACAGGATCAAACCACTATGGGTCCGAGCACTTGGAATGATCGTCCAAACCAGCCTCACCAAGCAAATTCGTATTGCTCAAAACGAAGCTCTTAAAGGAGATCACTTGGAAAATGAAAACTTGCAAGGAACCGAACAAAACTTTGAAGAAAGAACTGACGAAATTCTATACTACAAAAATCGAGTTTGGATTCCCACTTTCAGCAATCTGCGTGACTTGATCATGGACGAAGCCCATAAGTCCAAATACTCCATTCATCCTGGAACGGATAAGATGTACAAGGACTTGAAGGAGTATTATTGGTGGCCCGGTATGAAGAAGGATATAGCCACGTACGTCAGTAAATGTTTAACGTGTGCGAGAGTTAAGGCTGAATATCAAAAACCTTTGGGAATGTTGCACCAACCGAAAATACCACAATGGAAATGGGAACAAATTACCATGGATTTTGTAACACATCTCCCAAAAACCTCCCGAGGAAACGATGCAATATGGGTGATAGTTGACCGATTAACCAAGTCCGCACACTTCCTTCCAATCCGAACCACGTTCACAACCGAAAAAATTGCTCACATCTACATCAATGAAATCGTATCCCGACACGGCGTACCCGTTTCAATTATTTCTGATCGCGATAGCCATTTCACCTTTCGTTTCTGGCAAGCCGTACAAGAAGCCTTGGGAACTCGAATTGACCTAAGTACCGCCTACCATCCCCAAACCGACGGTCAATATGAGCGAACCATTCAAACCTTAGAAGATTTGCTTCGCGCTTGTGTACTAGACTTTGGTGGAAACTGGGATCAACATCTTCCACTGGTCGAATTTTCGTACAACTATAGCTATCACAGTAGCATTCAAGCGGCACCGTATGAAGCGCTGTACGGACGGAAATGTAGATCACCCTTGTGTTGGACTGAGTTTGGAGATACCCAAATTACACGATCTGACTTGATTCAAGAAACCACCGACAAAATCCGAAAAATCACAAACAAATTGAAAATTGCCCGATATCGACAGAAAAGCTATGCTGATGTTCGTAGAAAGCCGTTATCCTTTGAAATAGGCGACAGAGTTTTTCTGAAAGTATCCCCGTGGAAAGGCGTCATTAGATTCGGAAAAACCGGTAAACTAGCCCCGCGATACATTGGGCCATATGAAGTCATTTCTAAGATAGGTCCGGTAGCTTACCGACTGAAACTTCCTGTGGAGTTGAGTTCTATTCACGATGTCTTTCATGTTTCGAACCTGAAAAAGTGTCTTACTGACGAAACCGAAATCGTGCTATTAAAAGACTTAAACATAAACGAAAAACTGAATTTCATTGAAGAACCGGTGGAAATATTAGAAGGAAAATTAAAACAATTAAGACACAACAAAATCTCTCTAGTAAAAGTTCGGTGGAATTCACAAAGGGGACCCGGATTCACGTGGGAGCGGAAATCCGAATTCAAAAAGAAATGCCCGCACCTGTTTCCAAACAAAGACAAAGTTGAATAACTGAATTTCGGGGACGAAATTTTCTAACGAGGGGAGAATGTGACATTTGAGCCAAAACAAGGTACACCTCAGTACGTATTTACCGATTAACCAAATAAACGCTTTTTGCATAACAAACGAACGATTAACCGAACGGGTCGGGTTATGACCCAGATATCTCGGGGGGCCATCTATAAGTGATATACGTTTAATACAAGCAAAAACATTAGAAATATGGCCTTAGTTTGATAGCAAACAATTTAAACAAAAATATGCTCGTTTAACTATCCGCTATAGATTTAAACGCAAAAGATAGTTACAAACCAAGCATTGTATCATCCGTTGAGCCGAAAAAGACTTACCAAACACTTATTTGAAATGTTTTAAGCGATCCGTGAAAATATTTTTGATTTTTACAAATATATAGTATGCTTTTATAATTTTACACAAAACTAGCCGAAAAACACTCGTTTTCGCGCTGTTTAACGCACCCGATAAGTTGTTCGCCGCCAAAAACCGAACCCGAACTAAATTTGGACCGGGCTTTTCATATTTGGGCTTGAGAAATCAGAAACTTGGGCCAAAATGGGCCCATTTGATTTCCGATCGGCCAGCAGCCACCCCCCCCTTTTTATTCTTTCACATTTAAACTAGATCCAAGATATTTTCAACATTATTTCTTGAAAACTCTGGACATAAGCTCTGTTCCAGCCAGAAAACCTTCAAACCCTAAGGTAAGGGGCTTAAATAAGTAGCTTTTGTACTTGTTTAAACTTGTTTAATACCATAAAAACATGTCTTGGTTATTAAAAATCATTCCTAACCGTGTAAAAATCCTAAAATGGGTCCATAAACATGCTTTGATCATACACATGGTAAGGAACCTGTTTTGATAGTTTTTTTGGCCATAAACACGGATTAAAGGGTTGAAACGGCGTTTTTACGGTTTAAAAGTTCGTTTTTTTGAACTAGCCGCCCTAAGTTAAGGGCTGTTATGTTGATGAAAAATTGCTTGGTTTGTGATATAGGACTTGTACCTAGCCTGCTTAGAAGCACAAGAACCTGAAAACTTGATTACAAAGTCGAAAACGAGCCAAACCCGCTAAGGTAATGCCGAAACATTCGCTTACGGGCTATTTAGGTTAAGTTTGTGATGTACATATTGTTAGGACTTGAAATTTTTCAGGGAAATCAGGGACCATGATAATAAGTCCCTGTTCAAATTTGGTAATTTTTCGACCATCTGAGAATATTTGGTGAATTTATTACCAAATTGGGACGTTTATTTGGGAAAAATAGCTAAAATATTTCAAAAATTATGAAATTTTTCTGGGAACTCAGATTTGATGTAGTTTGATCACATATAAATTTTGGGATCATTTGGAGAAGTTAAAGGTGTTTTGTTTATTTGCGTTCGTGTGAATTTTTACAGCCAAATTTGGGCCGAAAAGAATATTGCACGAGCTTCTTACCTTCTGGAATTGATACAGGTTGTTTTGGGACATTATTTGAGTATTCATGAATTTTTGTGGAATTTTTGGAAATTGTTTGGGGTAAACGGACAATTTTCAGGCGAAATATAGCTGATAAAATGAATTTTTATAAATTAATAAATCAGTAAATAAATTCCAGAAATATTTTTATAAAATCTACATATTTTAATTGATAAGTGGCTAAATTTTCATAAATTAATGATTAACGTTTAATTAATTATGCTAAATTGAAGAATAAACAAATTCAGTTTTTATAAAAACCTGCAAGTTTGCGACTAGCGAATCTACGGGAATATCAAAACACCAAGAGTGATCAAAAATCATATTTTTGAACTAATTAAGTAAAAACGAACTTTTCTATGAGAAACATGGACAATCCGGGTGGATTGTGCGCGATTCTTCTCAAATCAAACTGAATAAACGGAAACGGGCCCCATGGCTAATCCGGGACCCCAGTATGTGATCTTTCTTTATAACTTAATCATTTTGTTAACCAATACATTTACCCAAGCTTATTTCCCCATAACTGTTTTCTGAACGCGTAAACGAGCAACTTGGCCCAGTTGGGAAAACGGGAGTCTGAGCCAAGTTCGGGTTTAAGTATTAGACATTGGACAACATCACAACCTAAGCCTATTGCCACTTTGGTATTGAGATTATAATAATATTAAAATATTAGTATTATTATAATATTGATTATAGGAACTACTGATAGCGGACCGAACGAACCACGAGCTGATATAGTACTGAATATCTACTAAACCGTGAGTTTCATGATCCCACTTTTAAATTGTTTTACGAACTTTTGGGGTGAAAAGCATGTTTGATTACATATACATACCTGAAACATGTACTGATGTGAATTATCTATGTGCTAACACACGAAAGTTCCCACGATCACAGTTATTAACTTCGAGCAGGTGGCTTGTGAATAGTACTATTGGTTTGACAAACTCAAACGGAATAAGCCTGGTTGCCGTGTCACATAGCGCCGTTTGCACATGACCATATTTATACAAACAGGCTATGTAGTGTTAGACATAGCTACCGGGGCATGTTGTGGGCGGAAGGGGAGCCACAGTGGTTGATTGAGCGTGGGAAATGGATGCACGCAGCACATACAGTCAAGGCTTCACTGTAGCTTAGCATAATTACATCATTTACATACATACATACATACTTATTTTATGATTACAAGTGTTAACTTGTGAATACTCATTACTGTTTTCTTGAAACTCGTGAAACTCACCAACTCTAATAGTTGACCCGTTTTAAACTGCTTTTCAGGTGTACCTAAATCGGAGTAATTTGGTGATCTGTTACTTGCCTGAAGTGTGTGGTCGATGCTATGTGAATAGAAGCAAGGGTGTTAGTAGTAAGAACGTTTAGTTAACGAATTAGTTTTGTTTATACCACATAGACTGTAAAACAATGATAGAACAAAGAAATGTAATATATTGTAAATTAGTTTGTAATGTTTCTTTATAAACAATGTGTTGATACCAGAGGTGTCTGTTACATTCCCGTTTTACGCTTCCGCATTGTGCTAGTCGGGGTGTGACAGGAACCCTCTTCATAGTCTTCGGCGGCTTTACTTGTAAAATTAACTTTCTCCAGCCTGTGCGAGTATCAATCTCATCAATGTACTTATGAGTAGGCACTTGAGGCTTGAAGAACTTGAAACCAAAACGGGTTTCATGTAATAACTGCTTATAAAACCAACTAGCCCACTTATCGTCCCCACGATTCATAAATGGTCGATTGGCTAGGGTTCTCACATCCCATCTGGGCATAGATAAGATATCGTGTGGGCGTTTGAAATAATAAATATCATGCTCCCACTTCACGATATATACCTTAAGATCTGAATCATACTGCCATGCTACCATATCACCTCTCACATCTTTAGCTGGCTTGTACTTTTTCATTTGGTATGCCGATGCTCGAGCCCTTGCTAATTTGACTTCCTCTTGTTCATGATAACGAAAGGTCTCGATCATCTTGTTCATCTTTTTTACGTTATGCTCGAACATACCATCCAAAGCACGTTTGCGCTTTTTCTCTGTTGTCGATACGTGATTGGTCTTTGCAGCTTTATTCCACTTCTCTTTTTCTTCTTGTAACCGACGTTCTGCTGCATCAAAGTGCTCAGTAGTGAAAAACGGAATACCTGAGTCTGTGTTGTTGTAGGTGTAAAACTCAGGGTACTCCTCAGCAGTAACATCTTCAACTTCTACTTCTTCAAAGTCAGGCACATTTCCGTGAGGAATGCCTGTATTATCACTCTCTTCCATTTCCACATCCATACTCTTATTCAACACATCTACCTCTTCCTCATTTAGATCCAGAAGCAAGGCAATTTGTTCTTTTGTTAATGAGTGATCAACAAATTCACCTTCTTCGATCTCATCTGCATTCACCATACTGTACACAACTCCATCCATTCCTACAAACAAAAGCATGTTAGCCGGAATAAAATCTATTGGCTTGGCTCTCGTGTAATCTTTATATGGAACAATCTGTAGATTACTAGCTTCAGACCCACCACCAACACTCGCATCAGTCTTATTACCCGCCGATGGCGTGGAACTTCCGCCCGGTTGCTGATCTACCCCAACCCCTGCACCATCTTGATCATCTTCATCATTCTTTAATTTCTTCAATTCATCTTCTTTACAAGTCAACTGAAGAATGACCTCATCCTGCTTATCTAATCTCTCCCCCCTGAGCAGCAATCAGGGCTCGAAGTTCCCTATTATCACGTTGAGCCGATAGAAGATGCCTCAGCAAATTCCGTTGCGCTAGCTCATTTGCAGCTCTGTCTGCTTGCATTTGATTTTGCTGTAAATGAAACAGATTCATCATGTGAAACCATTGAGCATGAGGAGCCATGTGATAGAAATTAGGATGCACTGGTTGCATTGGACCCTGAGGACGATTGAATGACATAAAAGAATGCTTAGGCCTCGGCAACGGTGTTGGAGTAACAGGAGTAGTTTGCTGTGGTGTAGGCATCCGTGCCAAT